>NC_134363.1:33350399-33527899 GCF_048569485.1 Anomaloglossus baeobatrachus | reverse complement strand
CTGGAGTCGGCGGTATGCGCACCCAGTTACTTCTGCAGTGGCTATAGGCAACCAGAAACAGAACGATCTTACTGTGAGGCAACACTCATAAATGAAACCCCAGTTACTTCTGCAGTAGCTATAGGCAAACAGAATGATCTTACTGTGAGGCAATACTCATAAACAAGGCCCCACTTACTTCTGCAGTAACTATAGGCAAGCAGTACGATCTTACTGTGAGGCAACACTCATAAATGAGACCCCAGTTACTTCTGCAGTGGCTATAGGCAAGCAGTACGATCTTACTGGGAGGCAACACTCATAAATGAGGCCCCAGTTACTTCTGCAGTAGCTATAAGAAACCAGAACAATCTTACTGTGAGGCAATACTCATAAATGATAACCAAGTTAATTCTACAGTGGCTATAGGCAACCAGAACGATCTTACTGTGAGGCAACACTCATAAATGAGGTCCCGGGTACTTCTGCAGTGTCTATAGGCAACCAAAACGATCTTACTGTGAGGCAATGCTCATAAATGAGGCCCCAGTTACTTCTGCAGTGGCTATAGGTAACCAGAAACAGAACGATTTTACTGTGAGGCAACACTTATAAATGATACCCCAGTTACTTCTGCAGTAGCTATAGGGAAGCAGTACGATCGTACTGTGAGGTAACACTCATAAATGAGGCCCCAGTTACTTCTGCAGTAGCTATAGGCAACCAGAACGGTCTTACTGTGAGGCAACACTCATAAATGAGGTCCCGGTTACTTCTGCAGTGTCTATAGGCAACCAGAACGATCTTACTGTGAGGCAATGTTCATAAATGAGGCCCCAGTTACTTCTGCAGTAGCTATAGGCAACCAGAACGGTCTTACTGTGAGGCAACACTCATAAATGAGGTCCCGGTTACTTCTGCAGTGTCTATAGGCAACCAGAACGATCTTACTGTGAGGCAATGTTCATAAATGAGGCCCCAGTTACTCCTGCAGTTGCTATAGGCAACCAGAACGATCTTACTGGGAGGCAATTCTCATAAATGAGGCCCTAGTTTCTTCTGCAGTGGCTATAGACAACCAGAATGATCTTACTGTGAGGTAACACTCATAAATGAGGCCCCAGTTACTTCCGCAGTGGCTATAGGCAACTAGAATGATTTTACTGTGAGGCAACACTCATAAATGAGATCCCAGTTACTCCTGCAGTGGCTATAGGCAACCAGAACAATCTTACTGTGAGGCAATACTCATAAATGATGCCCCAGATACTTCTGCAGTGGCTGTAGGTAACCATAATGATCTTACTGGAAGGCAATATCCTTAATTGAGGCCCCAGTTACTCCTGCAGTGGCTATAGGCAACTGGAATGATCTTACTGTGAGGTAACACTCATAAATGAGATCCCAGTTACTCCTGCAGTGGCTATAGGCAACCAGAACAATCTTACTGTGAGGCAATACTCATAAATGATGCCCCAGATACTTCTGCAGTGGCTGTAGGTAACCATAATGATCTTACTGGAAGGCAATATCCTTAATTGAGGCCCCAGTTACTCCTGCAGTGGCTATAGGCAACTGGAATGATCTTACTGTGAGGTAACACTCAAAAATGAGGCCCTAGTTACTCCTGCAGTAGCTATAGGCAACCAGAACGGTTTTACTGTGAGGCAACACTCATAAATGATGTACTATATAGTGGATATATATTTTTTTTTAAGTGAATTGCTCTTAACTAGAATCTCCAGATTGTCAGGACTGGATTGTAGCTGTGTAATCAGCTAATTAGTAACAGGATGGGGAAATCTGCTTTAGGGAATTGCTTTTAAAGCAATTTCCTCGTCTATGATTGTTATTCACTCTCAGGAGCTATTCCCTGCGGATTCCCCTCTCATAGTCAATACAAATGGGTTAAAGGGTAACTAAACTTCTAAATAAGTCTCATATGTTCAGTAGTATTTATCAGCGGGGGTCCAGATCCCGAGACCCCCACCAATCACTCAGATCAGGGGGCAGTATCACTCCGCTAATCCTAAATTGTGTCCAGCAGGGAGTCCAAACCCAATGACTTTCTATTGCCCTCTCTCTGCTGAAGAATGAGCTGAGATATTCCGCCCCTAGTTTTTGCAGGGAGCTCAGGATCCGGACCCCCCACCGAAAAACCAGAAAGAACATAGAGATACAATGTATCAAGCGTTATTTAAAAGTCTAATTTTAAATTCAATTTAAATAAATAATAATAATAAATTTAAATTTAATTAATAAATATTAATAATAAAAAATAAATAATATTAAATTTAAATAAATAATAATAAATAATAAAAAATGTAAATAATAATAAAAATAAAAAATAATATGTAAATAATAAATAATAAATAAATAATACATTTAAATGTAAATAATAAATAATAGTAATAGTAAAAGTAAAAATAATGAAAAATAAATAATAAATGTAAATGTAAATAATAAAAAAATAAATAATAATAAAAAATGTAAATGTAAATAATAATAAATAATAATAAATTTAAATTTAAATAAATAATAATAATAAATAATATTAATAAATGTAAATAATAATTAATAATAATAAATGTAAATAATAATAAATAAATAAATAATAAATGTAAATAATAATAAATAATAGTAATAATAATAATGAAAAATAAATAATAATAAATGTAAATGTAAATAATAATAATACAACTAAATAATAATAATAAAAAATGTAAATGTAAATAAATAATAATGATAAATAAATAAATGTAAATAATAATAATAATTAATAATAATAAATTTCAATTTAATAATAATAAATAATAATAATAAATTTAATTACATCTTAAAGGGACAGAAAAACAATCAATCTGACTAAGCTGCAATTCCAGACTCAACCTGTGATCAGAGGTGGCGCTTTTTTAGAAAAAAAAATGTTGTTTTTTCTTTTTTTAAATGGAATGGAATGGAAATGGCCATATGTGGGGTCCGGCTTCCAGCTCTGAATGATCCATAACAGCAGTGATTCACCGCATTAATACCCAGAGTCCTGCGCTCTGCACAGAATGTATACAGCGTCTTCAGATGTTTACTTTTCCCTATACCGGGAATCGTCCTGCGCCTGTGACACGAGCACATTGCATGGGTTCAGGAGATTCCAAAAGACATAACATAGAGTTGTGAGACTCGCCCGGGCGGGGGGGGGGGGGGGGAGGACGAGTGATGCCTCCTAATCCCAAACACGAGGCATAAAACCAACTGCAGGATCCTAATCCGAGGAGACAGTCCGAAATCCCAAATACTGGAGGGGGAGGGCCTCCGAAAAAGTATGTAGGCAGAGGAATCATCGATCCCATGGGCCCACCACAGATAAAGCAGAAGAATCATCAATCCCATGGGTCTACCACTGCTACAGCAGAGGAATCATCGATCCCATGGGCCCACCACTGATATGGCAGAGGAACCATTGATCTCATGGGCCCCCACTGCCATGGCAGAGGAATCATCTTTGCCATGGGCCCACCACTGCTACGGCAGAGGAATCCTCATACCCATGGATCAACAACTGCTACGGCAGAGGAATCATCTTTCCCATGGGCCCACCACTGCTACGGCAGAGGAATCATCGATCTCATGGGTCTACCACTGCTACGGCAGAGGAATCATCGATCTCATGGGTCTACCACTGCTACGGCAGAGGAATCATCAATCCCATGGGTCTACCACTGCTACGGCAGAGGAATCATCTTTCCCATGGGCCCACCACTGCTACGGCAGAGGAATCATCGATCTCATGGGCCCACCACTGCTACGGCAGAGGAATCATCGATCTCATGGGTCTACCACTGCTACGGCAGAGGAATCATCGATCTCATGGGTCTACCACTGCTACGGCAGAGGAATCATCGATCTCATGGGTCTACCACTGCTACGGCAGAGGAATCATCGATCCCATGAGCCCACCACTGCTACGGCAGAGGAATCATCAATCCCATGGACCAACAACTGCTACAGCAGAGGAATCATCGATCCCATGAGCCCACCACAGATAAAGCAGAAGAATCATTAATCCCATGGGTCTACCATTGCTATGGCAGAGGAATCATCGATCCCATGGACCCATCACTGCTACGGCAGAGAAATCATTGATCCCAAGGGCCCACCACTGGTACGGCAGAGGAATCATCAATCTCATGGGCCCACCAGTCCTACGGCAGAGGAATCCTCATATCCATGGACCAACAACTGCTACAGCAGTGGAACCATTGATCCCATGGTCCCATCACTGCTACAGCAGAGGAATCATCAATCCCATGGGCTGGCTCACCACTGGACAGCAGAACATGCAAAAGTGCTTGACTTTACAAGCAGTATCTAATGACACTTCTGTATGAAGATGGAAATAACACTTTAAGACATCTCAAATATAACGATATTTTCTACAGAACCAATGAAGATTTTAGATGGAGAGCGAGGGTCAGAAGCCCTTGTGCCGCCAGCTAGGCCCCGGAGCAGTCACGAGGCGGCCATGGCTTCAGTTACGCCCTTGGCTCCCGCTCAGGTTTCCAATAAATGTCCAAAATTTATGTTTCAGAAATCCTGCCAACACGGCACAAAATCACAAAGAAAACAGCCCGAGCGCAGGGAGGGATTGACTCCAGGCTGATGATTTTTTGGACAGTCACCCTTTCTTGGCACAGACGTCCTGCTGACCGTGCTTGTCCGTCAGTCATCTCATTACTGTGCCAGCCGTGGGCGAACACCGTACACCACGGCCTCACAGGAGGTTATATATACATTGTGCTACGTTATATATCCCCCCCAAAAAAACTTGAGTAGCCCATTCTTCAGGTGAGACTGTGCGGAGCAACCAGAGGAGACCATTACTTCTCCTTCCCTGGAGGCTTCAGTGGAAAAAATGACTAGTTGGGCTCTGTTAACACCTGATGGGACAATCTACAGTGATAGTGTCATGGGTGTGTCAGACAGTCATGTGATTTCTGGCAATAGAAGGTCACAGCGTTTGGCTATGCAAAATTCATTGTATTAGGTAGCTTTCTTATTGGGTTTTCTTCTCTTCCCCTTTAGGACCCAGCAGAGCTCTCCTTCCACCTAGCTGCTGATTATCAGTATTCCCTTTGTGCTTAAATACTCCCATCTTCCTTGGACTGGTGCTGGTGATATTATTCTGTTCCTTCACAAGCTCTGGTTGCAAGCAGGTGGCTTGTACTCCTCTGTGGTGAAACTTTGCTGAACTTCTCCCTGAGTCATCTAATAATAAGTAGTGCATGCTTTTTCCCCCTGTATGTCCTCCTTGTGTCTTCTTTAGTGTGTAGAGGGGTTGACGAAGAGTTCATCCCACCCATTCCCTTCTTAGGGCCCAGCATTAGGGATACCTAGGGTCAGGTATCCGACTCGGCACATAGGTGCGGAACCTATCTAGGGTGGTGAGGAACTCCAGGGATCAACAGTAGGTTCGGTCAGGGGGAACCATCCCCCCCCCTTCCCTAGACTCAGGGTTTCCCTTAAGTTTTGCTACTCGCTTGGTACTTCCCCATACCTAGCGTGACAGATAGTGATGCTGTAAAAAATGCTGAAATTCCCCCCAAAAATTCCCGTAAGGATCCACTAACATAAATACTAGTTGTCAACTTTCTAGCGGGCCTGTTCGGTTGGGTAGAATATCCGATCATTGCCATGTCCGTGTAAGAAACTCCAAGGGGTTTCAGAAGGCTACATGGGCATTTAACCAAACCCTTCCAGAAGTTGAGGAAATCTCATTTTTTTGGGGGATTGACCCGGTTATTTTGAAGAGTTGATGAGTATGTACGTCAATTAGTCTTGGGCTAGTAAACCACCTCCTTGGTAAGGGAACCAGACCAGGGTAAGACATTTTATTGGCTGTGCTCCCTGGGAATAACCTCTTCAAAGATGAAGAAAACGAGGTCCCTAGTGCCCCCTATTGGGGCTGACACCCTCAAGTCAAGAGACTTGACCCACGACCAAGTCATAGTCTTCTTCAAAAGGAAAATACTTCCATTTGCAAGAAGCTGTTTAATACTCCATGACTATCATCGACGACTTGTTGGCCAGATGAGGTCGTCTTTGATGTAGGTCTTCTCATTGAGGAGAACGTCAACTTGAGAGCTTTCTCTCTTCCTATTCGAAGAGCCTATTTCCATAATTCTCTACCAGGGAGCATTTCCAGGCTTATAAACCTCTTCGACAAGGAGGATCATTATCCCTAGACCTCCATCATGGCTTTACTCCACCAACCAATGTCCTACTTTGCAGTGGTGAGGTTCAGGAACCCTGAACAGCCGTCTCCAAATGGAGATATTTTTCTTTTAAAGAAGGTGTGGGTTTGTAGTGATGGCAGGTCCACCTCTTTTGGGTCTTAAATGGATCCCTTAAATATTTGTTCCCAAGCTAGTGAATATATATTAATGGTAAAATCACTCCCATACCGATGTGGACCATATATTGGCAGCCATATTGTGTAATTTCACCCCAACGACTCTCACATATGTTGACATTAAGGAGCAAAATTACCAACAACCTTAAATACGCAGACGATACAACATCGATGGCAACAAGCGTAGATGGAATGAAGGACGTTATATGGATGGAAAGCTCAAACATGGGATTCCTACTCAATACAAAAAAGACAAAGATATTGACTACTGCCAGGTACGACCGCGACATATTGAGATGGATGACGACAAACTAGAAGATATAAAGGACTTCAACCTGCTCAAGATCACTGAAAGACGACACCGGAGGTCAGTAGGAGAATAGCTGTGGGCAAACTAACGATGAAGTCACTCGACAAGGTCCTCAAATCGAAGAAAATTTCACTTGTGACGAAGACACGACTCGGACATAGTCTGGTCTTGGCTCGTACATAGTTTGGTCTTGGCATGTACATAGTCTGGTCTGGGCTCATACATAGTCTAGTCGCGGCTTGTACATTGTCTGGCCTCAGCTCGTACATAGTCTTGTCTCAGCTCATACGTAGAATTAGAAACAAGGCACTCTCAAATGGTGATACAAATGAAGAATTAATTCCATAAGTCTTAAAGCAACATGTGACGTTTCGGCCAGGTGGCCTTCATCAGACAATTTGTTATTAATACTGTCAGGGTAATGGTAAAGGCAGGGGTATCCACCGCTATGCTGGTACCCCTGCCTTTACCATTACCCTGACAGTCTTAATAACAAGTGTCTGATGAAGGCCACCTGGCCGAAACGTCACATGTTGCTTTAAGACTAATGGAATAAATTCTTCGTTTGTATCACCACTTGAGAGTGCCTTGTGTCTAATTCTCTGGACATATGGTGTGGAAACCTATAAGTGCACCTCAACATCTCTTGGAGTAGACCCTGGTAGATCTATCTAGGTGGAGAAGACTCTGATGGACCTATCTAGGCGGAGAAGACCCTGGTGGACCTATCTAGGTTGAAAAGACCCTGGTGGACCTATCTAGGTGGAAAAGACCCTGGTGGAACTATCTAGGTGGAAAAGACCCTGGTGGACCTATCTAGGTGGAAAAGACGCTGGTGGACCTATCTAGGTGGAAAAGACCCTGGTGGACCTATCTAGGTGGAAAAGACCCTGGTGGACCTATCTAGGTGGAAAAGACCCTGGTGTACCTATCTAGGTGGAAAAGACCCTGGTGGACCTATCTAGGTGGAAAAGACCCTGGTGGACCTATCTAGGTGGAAAAGACCCTGGTGGACCTATCTAGGTGGAAAAAACCCTGGTGGACCTATCTAGGTGGAAAAGAACCTGGTGGACCTCTCTAGGTAGAAAAGACCCTGGTGGACCTATCTAGATGGAAAATACCCTGGTGGACCTATCTAGGTGGAAAAGACCCTAGTGGACCTATCTAGGTGGAAAAGACCCTGGTGGACCTATCTAGGTGGAAAAGACCCTGGTGGACCTATCTAGGTGGAAAAGACCCTGGTGGACCTATCTAGGTGGAAGAGACCCTGGTGGACCTATCTAGGTGGAAAAGACCCTGGTGGACCTATCTAGGCGGAGAAGACCCTGTTGGACTATCTAGGCTGCACAAGATTGATCTTCCTAGAGAGTGTTCATCCATCGACTCACCATGACTGAAGATTTAGCTGAAGAATGTTAAATAATAACAATTAGACTCTTACTTCTTTGACTATATGGTTCTTTTAAAAGGTTGTCCACATCTTTTATTTTCAGGAGTGCACAGCTCCTCTGCCTCCCAGATCCCTGCTTGTTGTGCTCCTTCCTGTTGATTAATATTTTGGACCATCAGCAAGGTCTGAATTGTGCACTCTCCAAAGCTGCTAACAGAGGTAACGTTACCTCTGCAGCATCCGTGGAGATGAAGGGCAATGAAGCTGGGTGGAATTCAGGATCCAGGACAGCTTCAGAGCAGCACTTACAAGCTCTATAGTAAAGAGCTTGTAAGCGCTTCTCTCCTTGTCTTGGAAAGTGGCTGGAAACATAGGCACTGAGCAGTACAGTATAGAAATATAATAAAATTCCTCCGTTCTTGACACCAGAGAGGATTTTTAATAAGAAGTTAAGAGAATGCGGCCTGGTTTCTGGTGTCGCCGCTGTTGTTTCTAGCTTTAGTCATAGGCTCCGCTGATAAAAGGGGTTATTTCTGGATCCTCCTGGGACCCCCACAGCCTGAAAACAGAAAAAGGAAATGAAGGCTGTAACAGAGCACGCTGAGAGGGGAAGACACCCGGGGACAGGCAGAGAGGGGAGGAAAGGACTGACACACGGACCGCGAGACTTCTCCAGTGGAAAAGTTCTGTCCCAGTTTGGAGCAAAGTGAAATGGGAATTGGGAGAATAGAGGGAAAGAAGCCAGAGGACAGCCGAGCGCTGATTACAGGGGGCCGATACTGCGAACATGTCTCCCCCTCCAGGATCACAGGGCAGGGGGATGTGCCCAGAAACAATTTCACATGACTATTTATAGCCTCCACCAAAAAGAAAAACTTCACTCATTACACAAAGGAATCGCAGAAATGTTCACACATAATGGAGCGGGACGGGAGGGCGGGGGCCCGCAGCACCCGGGAGGGCGGGGGCCCGCAGCACCCAGCAAGCAGCAACCACCGGGAGCTGCACTCTATAGATCTGACTTCGTGCTCAATTTTTCCCTATATGCAGCAATCATTCTAAAGAAGCAGAGCTGCAGTATAAAGCATAAGGGACATTCAATCTGCCCTCAGTAACAGTGCCCCCCACACTTTCATAGTGCCCTCAGTAACAGTGCCCCCCACACTTTCATACTGCCCTCAGTAATAGTGCCCCCCACACTTTCATACTGCCCTCAGTAATAGTGCCCCCCTCACTTTCATACTGCCCTCAGTAACAGTGCCCCCCACACTTTCATACTGCCCTCAGTAATAGTGCCTCCCACACTTTCATAGTGCCCTCAGTAATAGTGCCCCCCTCACTTTCATACTGCCCTCAGTAATAGTGCCCCCCACACTTTCATACTGCCCTCAGTAACAGTGCCCCCCACACTTTCATACTGCCCTCAGTAATAGTGCCCCCCACACTTTCATAGTGCCCTCAGTAATAGTGCCCCCCACACTCTCATACTGCCCTCAGTAATAGTGCCCCCTCACTTTCATACTGCCCTCAGTAATAGTGCCCCCACACTTTCATAGTGCCCTCAGTAATAGTGCCCCCCACACTCTCATACTGCCCTCAGTAATAGTGCCCCCCACACTTTCATAGTGCCCTCAGTAATAGTGCCCCCCACACTTCCATAGTGCCCTCAGTAATAGTGCCCCCCACACTTTCATAGTGCCCTCAGTAATAGTGCCCCCACACTTTCATAGTGCCCTCAGTAATAGTGCCCCCACACTTTCATAGTGCCCTCACTAATAGTGCCCCCCACACTTTCATACTACCCTCAGTAATAGTGCCCCCCACACTTTCATACTGCCCTCAGTAATAGTGCCCCCCTCACTTTCATACTGCCCTCAGTAACAGTGCCCCCCACACTTTCATACTGCCCTCAGTAATAGTGCCCCCCACACTTTCATAGTGCCCTCAGTAATAGTGCCCCCCACACTTTCATACTGCCCTCAGTAACAGTGCCCCCCACACTTTCATACTGCCCTCAGTAATAGTGCCCCCCACACTTTCATAGTGCCCTCAGTAATAGTGCCCCCCACACTCTCATACTGCCCTCAGTAATAGTGCCCCCTCACTTTCATACTGCCCTCAGTAATAGTGCCCCCCACACTTTCATAGTGCCCTCAGTAATAGTGCCCCCCACACTTCCATAGTGCCCTCAGTAATAGTGCCCCCCACACTTTCATAGTGCCCTCAGTAATAGTGCCCCCACACTTTCATAGTGCCCTCAGTAATAGTGCCCCCCACACTTTCATACTGCCCTCAGTAATAGTGCCCCCCTCACTTTCATAGTGCACTTAGTAATAGTGCCCCCCACACTTTCATACTACCCTCAGTAATAGTGCCCCCCACACTTTCATACTGCCCTCAGTAATAGTGCCCCCCTCACTTTCATACTGCCCTCAGTAATAGTGCCCCCCACACTTTCATACTGCCCTCAGTAATAGTGCCCCCCTCACTTTCATAGTGCACTTAGTAATAGTGCCCCCCACACTTTCATACTGCCCTCAGTAATAGTGCCCCCCACACTTTCATACTGCCCTCAGTAATAGTGCCCCCCTCACTTTCATACTGCCCTCAGTAATAGTGCCCCCCACACTTTCATACTGCCCTCAGTAATAGTGCCCCCCACACTTTCATACTGCCCTCAGTAATAGTGCCCCTCACACTTTCATAGTGCCCTCAGTAATAGTGCCCCTCACACTTTCATAACTCCCTCAGTAATAGTGCCCCCCTCACTTTCATACTGCCTCAGTAATAGTGCCCCCCTCACTTTCATAGTGCCCTCAGTAATAGTGCCCCCCACACTTTCATTAGTGCCCTCAGTAATAATGCCCCCTCACTTTCATAGTGTCCTCAGTAATAGTGCCCCCCACACTTCCATAGTGCCCTCAGTAATAGCGCCCCCCACACTTTCATAGTGCCCTCGGTAATAGTGCCCCCACACTTTCATAGTGCCCTCAGTAATAGTGCCCCCACACTTTCATAGTGCCCTCAGTAATAGTGCCCCCCACACTTTCATACTACCCTCAGTAACAGTGCCCCCCTCACTTTCATACTACCCTCAGTAATAGTGCCCCCCACACTTTCATACTTCCCTCAGTAATAGTGCCCCCCACACTTTCATAGTGCCCTCAGTAATAGTGCCCCCCACACTTTCATAGTGCCCTCAGTAATAGTGCCCCCCACACTTTCATAGTGCCCTCAGTAATAGTGCCCCCACACTTCCATAGTGCCCTCAGTAATAGTGCCCCCCACACTTTCATAGTGCCCTCAGTAATAGTGCCCCCCACACTTTCATACTGCCCTCAGTAATAGTGCCCCCCACACTTTCATACTGCCTCAGTAATAATGCCCCCTCACTTTCATACTGCCCTCAGTAATAGTGCCCCCCACACTTTCATAGTGCCCTCAGTAATAGTGCCCCCACACTTTTATACTGCCCTCAGTAATAGTGCCCCCCACACTTTCATACTGCCTCAGTAATAATGCCCCCTCACTTTCATACTGCCCTCAGTAATAGTGCCCCCCACACTTTCATAGTGCCCTCAGTAATAGTGCCCCCACACTTTTATACTGCCCTCAGTAATAGTGCCCCCCTCACTTTCATAGTGCCCTCAGTAATAGTGCCCCCCACACTTTCATAGTGCCCTCAGGAATAGTGCCCCCCAAACTTTCATAGTGCCCTCAGTAATAGTGCCCCCCTCACTTTCATAGTGCCCTCAGGAATAGTGCCCCCCAAACTTTCATAGTGCCCTCAGTAATAGTGCCCCCCACACTTTCATAGTGCTGTCAGTAATAGTGCCCCCCACACTTTCATAGTGCCCTCAGTAATAGTGACCCCCACACTTTCATAGTGCCCTCAGTAATAGTGCCCCCCTCACTTTCATAGCGCCCTCAGTAATAGTGCCCCCCACACTTTCATACTGCCCTCAGTAATAGTGCCCCCCACACTTTCATACTGCCCTCAGTAATAGTGCCCCCCACACTTTCATACTGCCCTCAGTAATAGTGCCCCCCACACTTTTATACTGCCCTCAGTAATAGTGCCCCCCACACTTTCATAGTGCCCTCAGTAATAGTGCCCCCACACTTTCATACTGCCCTCAGTAATAGTGCCCCCCTCACTTTCATAGTGCCCTCAGTAATAGTGCCCCCCTCACTTTCATAGCGCCCTCAGTAATAGTGCCCCCCACACTTTCATACTGCCCTCAGTAATAGTGCCCCCCACACTTTCATACTGCCCTCAGTAATAGTGCCCCCCACACTTTCATACTGCCCTCAGTAATAGTGCCCCCCTCACTTTCATAGTGCCCTCAGTAATAGTGCCCCCCACACTTTCATAACTCCCTCAGTAATAGTGCCCCCCACACTTTCATAGTGCCCTCAGTAATAGTGCCCCCCACACTTTCATAGTGCCCTCAGTAATAGTGCCCCCCACACTTTCATAGTGCCCTCAGTAATAGTGCCCCCCACACTTTCATAACTCCCTCAGTAATAGTGCCCCCCACACTTTCATACTGCCCTCAGTAATAGTGCCCCCCACACTTTCATAGTGCCGTCAGTAATAGTGCCCCCCACACTTTCATAGTGCCCTCAGTAATAGTGCCCCCCACACTTTCATACTGCCCTCAGTAATAGTGCCCCCCACACTTTCATACTGCCCTCAGTAATAGTGCCCCCCTCACTTTCATAGTGCCCTCAGTAATAGTGCCCCCCACACTTTCATACTGCCCTCAGTAATAGTGCCCCCCTCACTTTCATAGTGCACTTAGTAATAGTGCCCCCCACACTTTCATACTGCCCTCAGTAATAGTGCCCCCCACACTTTCATACTGCCCTCAGTAATAGTGCCCCCCTCACTTTCATACTGCCCTCAGTAATAGTGCCCCCCACACTTTCATACTGCCCTCAGTAATAGTGCCCCCCACACTTTCATACTGCCCTCAGTAATAGTGCCCCTCACACTTTCATAGTGCCCTCAGTAATAGTGCCCCTCACACTTTCATAACTCCCTCAGTAATAGTGCCCCCCTCACTTTCATACTGCCTCAGTAATAGTGCCCCCCTCACTTTCATAGTGCCCTCAGTAATAGTGCCCCCCACACTTTCATTAGTGCCCTCAGTAATAATGCCCCCTCACTTTCATAGTGTCCTCAGTAATAGTGCCCCCCACACTTCCATAGTGCCCTCAGTAATAGCGCCCCCCACACTTTCATAGTGCCCTCAGTAATAGTGCCCCCACACTTTCATAGTGCCCTCAGTAATAGTGCCCCCACACTTTCATAGTGCCCTCAGTAATAGTGCCCCCCACACTTTCATACTACCCTCAGTAACAGTGCCCCCCTCACTTTCATACTACCCTCAGTAATAGTGCCCCCCACACTTTCATACTACCCTCAGTAATAGTGCCCCCCACACTTTCATAGTGCCCTCAGTAATAGTGCCCCCCACACTTTCATAGTGCCCTCAGTAATAGTGCCCCCCACACTTTCATAGTGCCCTCAGTAATAGTGCCCCCACACTTCCATAGTGCCCTCAGTAATAGTGCCCCCCACACTTTCATAGTGCCCTCAGTAATAGTGCCCCCCTCACTTTCATACTGCCCTCAGTAATAGTGCCCCCCACACTTTCATACTGCCTCAGTAATAATGCCCCCTCACTTTCATACTGCCCTCAGTAATAGTGCCCCCCACACTTTCATAGTGCCCTCAGTAATAGTGCCCCCACACTTTTATACTGCCCTCAGTAATAGTGCCCCCCACACTTTCATAGTGCCCTCAGTAATAGTGCCCCCACACTTTTATACTGCCCTCAGTAATAGTGCCCCCTCACTTTCATACTGCCCTCAGTAATAATGCCCCCTCACTTTCATACTGCCCTCAGTAATAGTGCCCCCACACTTTTATACTGCCCTCAGTAATAGTGCCCCCCACACTTTCATACTGCCTCAGTAATAATGCCCCCTCACTTTCATACTGCCCTCAGTAATAGTGCCCCCCACACTTTCATAGTGCCCTCAGTAATAGTGCCCCCACACTTTTATACTGCCCTCAGTAATAGTGCCCCCCTCACTTTCATAGTGCCCTCAGTAATAGTGCCCCCCACACTTTCATAGTGCCCTCAGGAATAGTGCCCCCCAAACTTTCATAGTGCCCTCAGTAATAGTGCCCCCCTCACTTTCATAGTGCCCTCAGGAATAGTGCCCCCCAAACTTTCATAGTGCCCTCAGTAATAGTGCCCCCCACACTTTCATAGTGCTGTCAGTAATAGTGCCCCCCACACTTTCATAGTGCCCTCAGTAATAGTGACCCCCACACTTTCATAGTGCCCTCAGTAATAGTGCCCCCCTCACTTTCATAGCGCCCTCAGTAATAGTGCCCCCCACACTTTCATACTGCCCTCAGTAATAGTGCCCCCCACACTTTCATACTGCCCTCAGTAATAGTGCCCCCCACACTTTCATACTGCCCACAGTAATAGTGCCCCCCTCACTTTCATAGTGCCCTCAGTAATAGTGCCCCCCACACTTTCATACTGCCCTCAGTAATAGTGCCCCCCTCACTTTCATAGTGCCCTCAGTAATAGTGCCCCCCACACTTTCATAACTCCCTCAGTAATAGTGCCCCCCACACTTTCATAGTGCCCTCAGTAATAGTGCCCCCCACACTTTCATAGTGCCCTCAGTAATAGTGCCCCCCACACTTTCATAGTGCCCTCAGTAATAGTGCCCCCCACACTTTCATAACTCCCTCAGTAATAGTGCCCCCCACACTTTCATACTGCCCTCAGTAATAGTGCCCCCCACACTTTCATCGTGCCGTCAGTAATAGTGCCCCCACACTTTCATAGTGCCCTCAGTAATAGAGCCCCCCACACTTTCATAGCTTCCTCAGTAATAGTGCCCCCCACACTTTCATACTGCCCTCAGTAACAGTGCCCCCCACACTTTCATACTGCCCTCAGTAATAGTGCCCCCCACACTTTCATACTGCCCTCAGTAATAGTGCCCCCCTCACTTTCATAGTGCACTTAGTAATAGTGCCCCCCACACTTTCATACTGCCCTCAGTAATAGTGCCCCCCACACTTTCATACTGCCCTCAGTAATAGTGCCCCCCTCACTTTCATACTGCCCTCAGTAATAGTGCCCCTCACACTTTCATACTGCCCTCAGTAATAGTGCCCCCCACACTTTCATACTGCCCTCAGTAATAGTGCCCCCCTCACTTTCATACTGCCCTCAGTAATAGTGCCCCCCACACTTTCATACTGCCCTCAGTAATAGTGCCCCCCACACTTTCATACTGCCCTCAGTAATAGTGCCCCCCTCACTTTCATAGTGCACTTAGTAATAGTGCCCCCCACACTTTCATACTGCCCTCAGTAATAGTGCCCCCCACACTTTCATACTGCCCTCAGTAATAGTGCCCCCCTCACTTTCATACTGCCCTCAGTAATAGTGCCCCCCACACTTTCATACTGCCCTCAGTAATAGTGCCCCCCACACTTTCATACTGCCCTCAGTAATAGTGCCCCTCACACTTTCATAGTGCCCTCAGTAATAGTGCCCCTCACACTTTCATAACTCCCTCAGTAATAGTGCCCCCCTCACTTTCATACTGCCTCAGTAATAGTGCCCCCCTCACTTTCATAGTGCCCTCAGTAATAGTGCCCCCCACACTTTCATTAGTGCCCTCAGTAATAATGCCCCCTCACTTTCATAGTGTCCTCAGTAATAGTGCCCCCCACACTTCCATAGTGCCCTCAGTAATAGCGCCCCCCACACTTTCATAGTGCCCTCAGTAATAGTGCCCCCACACTTTCATAGTGCCCTCAGTAATAGTGCCCCCACACTTTCATAGTGCCCTCAGTAATAGTGCCCCCCACACTTTCATACTACCCTCAGTAACAGTGCCCCCCTCACTTTCATACTACCCTCAGTAATAGTGCCCCCCACACTTTCATACTACCCTCAGTAATAGTGCCCCCCACACTTTCATAGTGCCCTCAGTAATAGTGCCCCCCACACTTTCATAGTGCCCTCAGTAATAGTGCCCCCCACACTTTCATAGTGCCCTCAGTAATAGTGCCCCCACACTTCCATAGTGCCCTCAGTAATAGTGCCCCCCACACTTTCATAGTGCCCTCAGTAATAGTGCCCCCCTCACTTTCATACTGCCCTCAGTAATAGTGCCCCCCACACTTTCATACTGCCTCAGTAATAATGCCCCCTCACTTTCATACTGCCCTCAGTAATAGTGCCCCCCACACTTTCATAGTGCCCTCAGTAATAGTGCCCCCACACTTTTATACTGCCCTCAGTAATAGTGCCCCCCACACTTTCATAGTGCCCTCAGTAATAGTGCCCCCACACTTTTATACTGCCCTCAGTAATAGTGCCCCCTCACTTTCATACTGCCCTCAGTAATAATGCCCCCTCACTTTCATACTGCCCTCAGTAATAGTGCCCCCACACTTTTATACTGCCCTCAGTAATAGTGCCCCCCACACTTTCATACTGCCTCAGTAATAATGCCCCCTCACTTTCATACTGCCCTCAGTAATAGTGCCCCCCACACTTTCATAGTGCCCTCAGTAATAGTGCCCCCACACTTTTATACTGCCCTCAGTAATAGTGCCCCCCTCACTTTCATAGTGCCCTCAGTAATAGTGCCCCCCACACTTTCATACTACCCTCAGTAATAGTGCCCCCCACACTTTCATAGTGCCCTCAGGAATAGTGCCCCCCAAACTTTCATAGTGCCCTCAGTAATAGTGCCCCCCTCACTTTCATAGTGCCCTCAGGAATAGTGCCCCCCAAACTTTCATAGTGCCCTCAGTAATAGTGCCCCCCACACTTTCATAGTGCTGTCAGTAATAGTGCCCCCCACACTTTCATAGTGCCCTCAGTAATAGTGACCCCCACACTTTCATAGTGCCCTCAGTAATAGTGCCCCCCTCACTTTCATAGCGCCCTCAGTAATAGTGCCCCCCACACTTTCATACTGCCCTCAGTAATAGTGCCCCCCACACTTTCATACTGCCCTCAGTAATAGTGCCCCCCACACTTTCATACTGCCCTCAGTAATAGTGCCCCCCTCACTTTCATAGTGCCCTCAGTAATAGTGCCCCCCACACTTTCATACTGCCCTCAGTAATAGTGCCCCCCTCACTTTCATAGTGCCCTCAGTAATAGTGCCCCCCACACTTTCATAACTCCCTCAGTAATAGTGCCCCCCACACTTTCATAGTGCCCTCAGTAATAGTGCCCCCCACACTTTCATAGTGCCCTCAGTAATAGTGCCCCCCACACTTTCATAGTGCCCTCAGTAATAGTGCCCCCCACACTTTCATAACTCCCTCAGTAATAGTGCCCCCCACACTTTCATACTGCCCTCAGTAATAGTGCCCCCCACACTTTCATAGTGCCGTCAGTAATAGTGCCCCCCACACTTTCATAGTGCCCTCAGTAATAGTGCCCCCCACACTTTCATACTGCCCTCAGTAATAGTGCCCCCCACACTTTCATAGTGCCCTCAGTAATAGTGCCCCCCACACTTTCATACTGCCCTCAGTAATAGTGCCCCCCACACTTTCATAGTGCCGTCAGTAATAGTGCCCCCCTCACTTTCATAGTGCCCTCAGTAATAGTGCCCCCCACACTTTCATAGTGCCCTCAGTAATAGTGCCCCCCACACTTTCATAGTGCCCTCAGTAATAGTGCCCCCCACACTTTCATAGTGCCCTCAGTAATAGCGCCTCCACACTTTCATAGTGCCCTCAGTAATAGTGCCCCCCACACTTTCATACTGCCCTCAGTAATAGTGCCCCCCTCACTTTCATACTGCCCTCAGTAATAGTGCCCCCCACACTTTCATACTGCCCTCAGTAATAGTGCCCCCCACACTTTCATACTGCCCTCAGTAATAGTGCCCCCCACACTCTCATACTGCCCTCAGTAATAGTGCCCCCCACACTTTCATACTGCCCTCAGTAATAGTGCGCCCACACTTTCATAGTGCCCTCAGTAATAGTGCGCCCACACTTTCATAGTGCCCTCAGTAATAGAGCCCCCCACACTTTCATAGTGCTCTCAGGAATAGTGCCCCCCACACTTTCATAGCTTCCTCAGTAATAGTGCCCCCTCACTTTCATAGTGTCCTCAGTAATAGTGGCCCCACCTCAGTATTGTTGTTCCTTTAGTAAGTGCCCCAAGTTTAGTTACCCCTTTTGATAACTAATATTATGTAATAAAAAACATTCTCACTAACTAAATAATAGTAAATTGATAAATATTATAAAAAATAAATAATTCTCAATACATAATGACAAATACTATAAGTAATAAGTGATATATAAAATAAATAATTGTAAAGAAAGAAAAAAATAATATTAATTAAATATATAGCAAATAAAAAAAATCTCAATAAATAATAGTAAATAAATAAATAATAAATCATATATAAAATAAAGAATTCTCAATAAATAAATAATGGTAAATAAATAATATATAAAATAAATAATTCTCAATATATCATGACAAATAAATAAGTGATCGATAAAATAAATAATTGTAAAGAAAGAAAAAAATAATATTAATTAAATTCTATATCAAATGAAAAAAATCTCAAGAAATAATAGTAAATAAATAATAAATCATATATAAAATAAAGAATTCTCAATAAATAAGTAATGGTAAATAAATAATATGTAAAATTAATAATTCTCAATATATCATGACAAATAAATAATAAGTGATGTATAAAATAAATAATTGTAGAGAAAGAAAAAAATAATATTAATTAAATTATGTATCAAATAAAAAAAATCTCAATAAATAATAGTAAATAAATAAATAAATCAATAAATTCATAAATAATAAATCATACGGTATATAAAATAAAGAATTCTCAATAAATAAATAATGGTAAAGAAATAGTAAATAATATATAAAATAAATAATTCTCAATATATCATGACAAATAAATAATAAGTGATAGATAAAATATTAATAGTAAAGAAAGAAAAAAAAATAATAGTAATTAAATTCTATATCAAATAAAAAAAATCTCAATAAATAATAGTAAATAAATAAATAAATAATAAATCATATATAAAATAAAGAATTCTCAATAAATAAGTAATGGTAAATAAATAAATAATATGTAAAATAAATAATTCTCAATATATCATGACAAATAAATAAAAAGTGATATATAAAATAAATAATTGTAGAGAAAGAAAAAAATAATATTAATTAAATTATGTATCAAATAAAAAAAATCTCAATAAATAATAGTAAATAAATAAATAAATAAATAATAAATCATATATAAAATAAAGAATTCTCAATAAATAAGTAATGGTAAATAAATAATAAATAATATGTAAAATAAATAATTCTCAATATATCATGACAAATAAATAATAAGTGATATATAAAATAAATAATTGTAGAGAAAGAAAAAAATAATATTAATTAAATTATGTATCAAATAAAAAAATTCAATAAATAATAGTAAATAAATAAATAAATCAATAAATTAATAAATAATAAATCATATATAAAATAAAGAATTCTCAATAAATAAATAATGGTAAATAAATAATAAATTATATATAAAATAGATAATTTTCAATAAATAAATAATAAAAAAAAAATAATAATTTAGTTAGTATCATGAGCTACTAACGGGTAACAGAAGCTATACATACAGTAGACAGTTTTTCTACTGCGGCTGACTAATATAATTATGGTATACAGCGCAGTCAGAAGTGCAGTGTATTCTGTATCGCCCTCTGGTGGTGATATAATAGAATGCATTCTCGTTATGTCACTTTTTTTTTCTTTTTCACCACTTTCCGGCATGACCCATGTTACTCAGTGTTATTTCCTGTTCTTGAATTTAACTTCTTTTGTCTTCTTGCACCATCATGCTGATTCTACCTATAATTATTGTGTTTATTGTTTTTAAGTTTCACAGCATCTTAAACTTGCAAATCTGCTCTAATCCAGAAAAAAGAGGGCGGTAGTTACTCCATAAGACTGTGTTCACATGTGATGAAAGCGTCGACCCACAGGCTTAGACAGGTTTGCAAGAGTTAATCTTTGCTGGTCTGCTTGTTAGTCTCCTTTGATCACATGCTGTATGGGAGCCAGTCACATTTGCTCCCCTCCTATATATGCTGGCTGGACTATTCCATTAATGCCGGCTATAGCTTCTCTATACTGGTCTAGTGAGGTGTTGTAATCCAGACTTAATAGTGGCTGTTTGGCATTATTGCTGTGGTGTCTTTTTGTTGCTGCTTCCTGCTCTTGCTTTTCTCCTTAGTCTCTAATTGTTTATTCTTGTCTGTTTGCAGTGTGTCTGAGTTTTGATTTTCCCCTGCCTGTCTTCTTGAGGAGTCATCAGATTGGTGGGGTCCTTACTCATTGGTGAAAAAAAGCCAAAAAAGTGCATATATGTATCATTAATATTTACAAGCCCAGACATTCTATTTTGTATTTGAAACTAAAGAATAGCAAAATAGCAGCTATCTGTCACATGCACATTAGCAGCAATGATCCAGCCTGTATTTTGCACTGAAGCATCTAATGAGCTTGTGCAAAGGTCAGTGTGAAGGCAGAGGTGTGCAGGGTCAGGCGTGATATCTCATTGATATATATCTATATATATATATATATATATATATATATACCCTCCTCACAAATAAATGATACAAAGTCGTGGATGTGGGAGTCCAGATGTCACATCAACAACTATCCAGCATCCACCATTGATGAGTCTCTTCTGTGCACCCCTTTAATGCAATGCAGCCTTCAGTAGATATATACTGCCATCTAGTGGTCATGCTGCAGATTGCATTTTACTGTTTTCTCAAAGTTGCCTTTTTGAAGAATATCTCTTCATTCTGAGAAGGGATTGTCCATTTAGGACAACCCCTTTAATACTATGGACGTCAGCGCCATCATCAGGTGGATGAACACTTTATCTGGAGGTCTACAATACTCACTGAGACATGAGGAAGAAGTTACCGGTTGGGTTTATTAGTTCTTTCTTTATTATCTTCTTAAATTTGCAAATTTCACTTCCTTTTTTCAGAACCTATTGTTATATACAAGACACAAAGTTGTTTTTTTTTTTGCTAAAGTTTTGTTCTGTTCCAGATCTCTTCTGTATCCTGAGGTCATACAGGTAAATTCCGGCTTCCTGCAGCCGCCACTAGAGGGAGCTCACTGCATACTGTTATCATTGAGGTTCTGTATACGTATGTGTGTAGGGAGCGCCCTCTTGTGGAGGATGCAGGTGGCTCTGATTGTTTAATTTAAAGGATACCTTCCAATTTTAGAAACTTTTCACAAAGTCATAGTGACATGTTAGAAGGGTTTTTTTAGTGGGGGTCCGGGTGCTGAGACCCCCATTGATTGCTAAAAAGGAGATGAAGGGTTTGTAGTTCCTCATCATTGTGTTTATAGTATGTGCATATGTACAGTATATGTGTAATATGTGTATGTACATTATGTGTGTAAGTACAGTATGTGTGTGTAGAGTATGTGTATAGATAGGTACAGTATGTGTGTACAGTATGTGTATGGGTGTGTATATATAGTATGTGTGTATGTACAGTATGTGTGTATATATAGTATGTGTGTGTATATATAGTATGTGTGTGTATGTACAGTATGTGTGTATATATAGTATGTGTGTGTATATATAGTATGTGTGTGTATATATAGTATGTGTGTGTATATATAGTATGTGTGTGTATGTACAGTATGTGTGTATATATAGTATGTGTGTGTATATATAGTATGTGTGTATATATAGTAGGTGTGTATAGTATGTGCATATGTACAGTATATGTGTAATATGTGTATGTACAGTATGTGTGTATATATAGTATGTGTGTATGTACAGTATGTGTGTATATATAGTATGTGTGTGTATATAGTATGTGTGTGTATATATAGTATGTGTGTATATATAGTATGTGTGTGTATATAGTATGTGTGTGTATATATAGTAGGTGTGTATAGTATGTGCATATGTACAGTATATGTGTAATATGCGTATGTACATTATGTGTGTATGTATAGTATGTGTGTATATATAGTATGTGTGTATGTACAGTATGTGTGTATATATAGTAGGTGTGTATAGTATGTACATATGTACAGTATATGTGTAATATGCGTGTGTACATTATGTGTGTATATATAGTATGTGTGTATGTATAGTATGTGTGTATGTACAGTATGTGTGTGTGTGCCTCCAGGTACGTACATAGTCTGCATATATGTGTTCTATGTATGACTGTGTATACAGTAAATGTTCTGTTCTGGAAGGCTTAAATTGTACAATATTGTGGCATTATTTGTGTGTATAATCTGGTAACATTGTTTAGGTGTACAGTTTGGCAGCATTATTTAGGTCAATAGTCTGGTAACATTGTTTAGGTGTACAGTTTGGCAACATTATTTAGGTCTATAGTCTGGTAAAATCTTTTAGGTGTACAGTTTGGCAGCATTATTTAGGTGTGTAGTCTGCTAAAATTATTAAGGTGTACAGTTTGGCAGCATTACTTAGGTCTGTAGTTTAGTAACATTGTTTAGGTGTACTGTTTGACAGTATTACTTTGGTGTATATTGTGGCAACTTGTTTAGTGTACAGTTTGTCAGCATTCTTTAGGTGTGTAATCTAGTAACATCTTTTAGATGTACAGTTTGGCAGCATTAGTTAGGTGTATCGTCTGGTAACATTGTTTGGGTGTACAGTTTGGCAGCATTATGTAGGTGTGTAATCTAGTAACATAGTTTAGATGTTCAGTTTGGCAGCATTAGTTAGGTGTATCGTCTGGTAACATTGTTTGGGTGTACAGTTTGGCAGCATGGTTTAGCTTTGCAGTCTGGCACCATTGCTTATTCTCACAGGTCATTGACATCCTTTAGTCTGATACCTTTGTTCAGATACAGAGTTTGGTGTCACTGTTTAGGTGTGCAGTTTTTGGTGGTATAATTTAGATGCACAGTTTGGCAGCATTGTTTAGGTGTTTAGTGTTTTAATATTATTTAGGAGCACGGTTTATCATCATTATTTTGATATGCAGTCTGACAACATTATTTAGGTGCACTGTTTGGCGGCATTGTATTAGATATATAGTAAAGGACATGATTCCTTATACAAAGACAGGTTGAAACACCAGGACCAGAGAAAATGCAAAATGGGGGCGAGTGCCTAGGTGCGGAATACTGAACAACAGCCACGTACACTCCTGACATTGCCTGCTTGGCTATACACCTGCCTATAGATAAGCGTTTGACATTTTCGCGGTCCAGTATGACAACACTTTTTATGTGCACAGTTTGGCAGCATTATTTATTTGCTTAGTTTGGCAGCACTGAAGTTGGGTTTCTTTTATTTATGGTCATCTAATAATATAAAGGGGCCTATTTTTGACAATATTTCTTTATTCTGCCCCTCGTTATTTGGGGTTGGGCATATATTTAGGTATAGCATACATTTTTTGGTCTATTTTCTTTGAAGCAGTGGAGCTGATCTCCTGCGCACATCCTGCTGCCTCCCCCT
Organism: Anomaloglossus baeobatrachus; assembly: GCF_048569485.1. Classification (NCBI taxonomy): domain Eukaryota; kingdom Metazoa; phylum Chordata; class Amphibia; order Anura; family Aromobatidae; genus Anomaloglossus; species Anomaloglossus baeobatrachus. The sequence goes on along the minus strand of NC_134363.1, from coordinate 33,504,196 downwards.
GATCACATAGAAATAACAGAGGACAGCAGAGGACTGGAGCAGACCGCAAGGGTGACACATCGGAGAAGATGTCGCTAAACGCCCTGCGCTTCACGTGCACCACACCTAAAGTCATGGTCTTTATACTCCTCTCAGGTATGTGGAAAATATAACTGTTATTAACTGATATAGGATAAGAGGACAGGGACCTTCAGAGGATTGGAGGGCATGAACAGGGACCTTCAGAGGATTGGAGGACAGGAACAGGGACCATCAGAGGATTGGAGGACAGGAACAGGAACCTTCCGAAGATTGGAGGACAGGAACAGGGACCTTCAGAGGATTGGAGGACAGGAACAGGGACCTTCAGAGGATTGGAGGACAGGAACAGGGACCTTCAGAGGATTAGAGGACAGGAACTGGGACCATCAGAGGATTGGAGGATGGGAACAAGGACCATCAGAGGATTGGAGGACAGGAACAGGGACCGTCAGAGGATTAGAGGACAGGAACTGGGACCATCAGAGGATTGGAGGATGGGAACAAGGACCATCAGAGGATTGGAGGACAGGACAAGGGACCATCAGAGGATTTGAGGACAGGACAAGGGACCATCAGAGGATAGGAGGACAGGAACAGGGACCATCAGGGGATAGGAGGACAGGAACAGGGATCATCAGAGGATTGGAAGACGGGAACAGGGACCATCAGAGGATTGGAGGACAGGAACAGGGACATTAGAGGATTGGAGGACAGGGACTATCAGAGGATTGGAGGACGTGAACAGGGACCATTAGAGGATTGGAGGACAGGAACAGGGACCATCCGAGGATTGGAGGACAGAACAAGGGACCATCAGAGGATTGGAGGACAGGACAAGGGACCATCCGAGGATTGGAGGACAGGAACATGGACCATCAGAGGATTGGAGGACAGGAACAGAGACCATCAAAGTATAGGATAAGAACAGGGACCAACAGAAGATAGGAGGACAAGAACAGGAATCATCAGAGGATAGGACAGAAACTAGAGGATAGGAGGACAGGAACAGGGATCATCAGAGGATAGGAAGATAGGAATAGGGCCATCAAAGGATAGGACAGGAACAGAGATTATCAGAGGATAGGACAGGAATACAGACCATCAGAGGATAGGACAGGAACATGGACCATCAGAGGATAGGAGGACAGGAACAGGGATCATCAGAGGATAGGAAGATAGGAACAGGGCCATCAAAGCATAGGACAGTAACAGGGACCATCAGGGATAGGACAGGAACAGGGACCATTAGAGGATTGGAGGACAGGACAAGGGACCATCAGAGGATTGGAGGACAGGAACACGGACCATCAGAGGATTGGAGGACAGGACAAGGGACCATCAGAGGATTGGAGGACAGGACAAAGGGCCATCAGAGGATTGGAGGACAGGAACAGGGACCATCAAAGGATTGGAGGCCAGGAACAGGGACCATCAGAGGATTAGAAAATAGGGACCATCAGAGGATTTGAGGACAGGAACAGGAATCATCAGAGGATAGGAAGACAGAAACTAGAGGATAGGAGGACAGGAACAGGGACCATCAGAGGATAGGAAGATAGGAACAGGGCCATCAAAGTATAGGACAGGAACAGGGACCATCAGAGGATAGGACAGGAACATAGACCAACAAAGGATAGGACAGGAACACAGGCCATCAGAGGATAGGAGGACAGGAACATGGATCATCAAAGGATAGAAGGACAAGAACAGGAACCATCAGAGGATAGAAGAACAGGGACATAGACCTTCAAAGAACAAGAGGCAAGGAACAGGGACTATCAGAGGATTGAAGGACAGGAACAGGGCCATCAGAAGATAGGACAGGAACAGGGAACATCACAGGATTGAAAGACAGGAACAGGGACCAAAAAATGATTATATAGTTAAAAGTGTCTCCCGACTCCTGAAGACGATGGTGCAGACTTGATCTTGATATCACAGGGTTATAATACTTTAGATAATATCTTCTTTGTTGAGAATCTAATGGAAAGAGGAACCGGAAGCACCTGCCACCAGTGTTTATCATGTGCACCTCCCTAGAGAGCAGAAAATAAGACAGAAGAAGAACTTAGCGAGACCTCGTTTCATGCATGAATGTTTTGAATATTTTTTACCTAAAACTTGGGTGATGTGAAAACTTCTTTCAATCCATCTCTTAATAAAAGTTTGTAAATAACTCATCTGAAATAGTCATTATATTTTATAAATGTTCCTGGTTTGAATTTCCATAGAGTAACGGTGGCCTTCCATGACCAAAACACTGATTTTGGCAGGGGTTGACTATCCAATGTGCAATTTTTTCCCAACAACCGGTGTCCGGAGAAAGAATCTTGGATGTTCTTTCAATAGATGATTGACCAATGTAGCTGATACTGAAGCTTCATGCATCGTTCTTTCCCCAGGTTGATGCCAACCCCTTGCTTTTCCACTTTGCTGCTGAATTTTCCTCCTCGTCCTCCATGAGCCTTAACGTTTTTTTTATTTTTTGGTCCATAGAGTTGTACCAAGACTTCTCCAGTATAAGCTGCCATTTATATCACCCCCATTTTGGGTTCCATATAACCCTCTCACCTCTTTTGATCCAATTCTGTGGGAGGCAAAGTGACCAAAAACCAGCAATTCTGGCACATAATTGTTTTTGTCTTCCACTGTATGGGAAAAGTTCCTTAACATTTTATTAAGTCAGCCAGTTACACACGCTGCAATACCAAAATTGTATGTTTTTTTTTATGTTTAGATTTTTTTGGGGGGGTACAATCATGGGGTCCTAAAGTGACTCCCAGCTGCCATTCTCCAGTAAAAGTTGTCATTCATATCACCCCCATTTTGGGTTCCATATAACCCTCTCATCTCTTTTGATCCAATTCTGTGGGAGGCAAAGTGACCAAAAACCAGCAATTCTGGCACATAATTGTTTTTGTCTTCCACTGTATGGGAAAAGTTCCTTAACATTTTATTAAGTCAGCCAGTTACACACGCTGCAATACCAAAATTGTATGTTTTTTTTTATGTTTAGATTTTTTTGGGGGGGTACAATCATGGGGTCCTAAAGTGACTCCCAGCTGCCATTCTCCAGTAAAAGTTGTCATTCATATCATCACCATTTTGGGTTCCATATAACCCTCTCATCTCTTTTGATCCCATTCTGTGGGAGGCAAAGTGACCAAAAAACAGCAATTCTGGCACATAATTTTTTTGTCTTCCACCGTATGGGAAAAATTCTTTCAAATTTTATTAAGTCAGCCCGTTACGCAAGGCGCAATACCAAAATCTTATGTTTTTTTTTATTTTTAGATTTTTTTGGGGGGGTACAATCATGGGGTCCTAAAGTGACTCCCAGCTGCCATTCTCCAATATAAGCTGTCATTCATATCATCAACATTTTCGGTTCCATATAACCCTCTCATCTCTTTTGATCCCATTCTGTGGGAGGCAAAGTGACCGAAAAACAGCAATTCTGGCACATAATTGTTTTTGTCTTCCACTGTATGGGAAAAATTCCTTAACATTTTATTAAGTCAGCCAGTTACACACGCTGCAATACCAAAATTGTATGGTTTTTTTTATGTTTAGATTTTTTTGGGGGGTACAATCATGGGGTCCTAAAGTGACTCCCAGCTGCCATTCTCCAGTATAAGTTGTCATTCATATCATCCCCATTTTGGGTTCCATATAACCCTCTCATCTCTTTTGATCCCATTCTGTGGGAGGCAAAGTGACCAAAAAACAGCAATTCTGGCACATAATTTTTTTTGTCTTCCACCGTATGGGATAAATTCTTTAAAATTGTATTAAGTCAGGCTGTTACGCAAACTGCAATACTGTCATGTCTCCCCCCGGAGCCCACCTCTGCGACTTCTGCTCCGATCACCAGGTGACGCTGTGTTACCACAGTGGATGGTGATGGGAGAGGAGTCGGTGCCAGTGGCTCTGCTGAGTGCAGGCTCCACTCATCCACTAGGCTGGGTTTCCCTGGGACCTGCAATACCACTGGCTGACTGTAGGTGGCGTGTGTCTTCCAGCTGAAGTTTACCATCATTCAGCTACAGCCAATGGGAAGACACCACACCTTTCTTATTCCCCCTCCTGTCATCTGACCACTGCTAGAGAGTTCTGTACTCCTGGTTCATGTGCTGTTTGTATTTTGATTCCTGTGTGCTGACCTTTGCTTGTTTTTTGACTACCCTCCTGCCTGTCATTTTTGTACTTTGCTGCTAGTTCCGGATTTGACCTCTGCTTTGTCTCCTCACTACAGCCAATGGGAAGACACCACACCTTTCTTATTCCCCCTCCTGTCATCTGACCACTGCTAGAGAGTTCTGTACTCCTGGTTCATGTGCTGTTTGTATTTTGATTCCTGTGCGCTGACCTTTGCTTGTTTTTTGACTATCCTCCTGCCTGTCGTTTTTGTACTTTGCTGCTAGTTCCGGATTTGACCTCTGCTTTGTCTCCTCACTACGTCCTTGCCTGCCGATTCTGTTCCTGTTTAGCATTTTCTGTTTATTGACCCTGCCTGACCACCACGGACTAAAGCCTACCACAGGTGGTGATCTCTGGGGCTCTGTGTAATACCAAATCCCTGTATAGGGATTAAAGGGTTGCAGAGTTCTTGGGGTCCTGCTTTGTGAGTGGCTTTTCTCTAGACTCCCCTTACAGCCAGTCTGTGTCTGTGGCTCCAGGCAGGTGGTACAAATTCCAAAATATTATCTTTTTTTAATTTTTAGATTTTTTTGGGGAGGTACAGCCATGGGGTCTTACAGTAGCCCCCAGCTGCCATGACATTCCAAACTCAGGATATGGGGGAGGGGTGAGGTTGGTGGGCATTGTAAGTACTAGGTTCACTTGCCCGAGTTTGCCAAGCACTGCTTGTGCACACAACCATTAGCTCATATAGACCTCCCGTTATGGAGGCAAATTTTTTTCTCGGATGCCATAATGGTTACATAGAGTGTCTAGTGTTCCTTAATATAGATATACTGTATATGTATCCATCTTTTTCGGCAGTTCCATGCTGGGGTCTGGACATGCAGTGGGTGCCCACCTCGATATCTGTATTCCATGGAGAGGACACTACGATTCCATGCAAGTTCCTTTCAAAGCAAAATGAGGTTGTCTCGGTCTCCTGGGTTCAGATCTACAGAGCGGTGAACGAGACGAACAACATGTCATTCCTGGAAACTATGCAGAAGGTCTTGCCATCTACCGAACCGATCCTGACTGTCCGCAACGCCAAAAAAAACGATAGCGGACTCTACCTGTGCAAAGTCACTGCGGGATCTAAGACCCATAAGTCTTGTGGAACCTACCTAAGAGTGAGGGGTGAGTAGTGGGCAAAAGACAACGCGTGGCAGCAGGTTGCTTTCTGAATTCCAGTAATAATGAATGGATGGAGCGGCGCATGCGCACCCAAACCTCTAGTCTTCTATATTGGGGCAGCACTGTCACGTTTCAGCACTGGGGACCACTATCTTGACTATATCCCATATCACTGGTGGACACAGACCAAAATGGGCCCCTAGACCAATAACTCATCATAACGCACAATCTCACCTACTTTGGAGGCAGAAATTGTCCCCCTTACCTCTTTAGCCCCTCTGCGGCTGCACTAGTGATATGTCCGCCCCTGTCCCATAGTGTAAATATGGTTAACGTCCCGTAACTGGACCCATTTTACATTTCAGAACCTCCTGTTTACCTGTTCTTCAATATTGCGGAAGCTACAAAAAACAGACTCATCACCGCTGAGGGGATCATACTGCTCCTCTGTGCTATTATCCCCGGGACCTTCCTCCTGTATAAGGTGAGCACATCATTACGGCTTTTGATTACTATCTGAAATTGTAGCTATTGGTCTTGATTTAAAGGGCAGCTGTTATCGGAAAGCTCCTTGGGTTTTCAGCAGGCTCATTATCATCAGAGGCAGGATTGCAGTAAGACGTAAAAACCTCTATCAATTAGAATAGGTGATGTCACAGCTCCCCGTTCCTTCACAATGACCTTTGCACACGCACATTAAGTGTTCATTGTGGCTAATGTTCATGTGCATTTCCTGAAACAACAGGAAATTAGAGTTTAAGTGGTCAGTGTGAGAATTTTAGGATTTTTAACTTTTGGTATGGAAATTAACATTGTCAAAAAGTTAAAAAAAAAAAAGTACAGGAACAGGGACCATCAAAGGATAGGATAAGAACAGGGACCAACAGAGGATAGGAGGACAGGAACAGGAATCATCAGAGGCTAAGATAAGAACAGGGACCAACAGAGGATTGGAGGACAGGAACAGGAATCATCAGAGGCTAAGATAAGAACAGGGACCAACAGAGGATAGGAGGACAGGAACAGGAATCATCAGAGGCTAAGATAAGAACAGGGACCAACAGAGGATAGGAGGACAGGAACAGGAATCATCAGAGGCTAAGATAAGAACAGGGACCAACAGAGGATAGGAGGTCAGGAACAGGAATCATCAGAGGCTAAGATAAGAACAGGGACCAACAGAGGATAGGAGGACAGGAATAGGAATCATCAGATGATCGGAGGACAAAAGCTAGAGGATAGGAGGACGGGGACAGGGACCATCAAAGTATAGGAAGATAGGAACAGGGCCATCAAAGGATAGGACAGGAACACAGACCATCAAAGGATAGGACATGAACAGGGACTATCAGTGGATAGGAGTACAGGAACAGGAACCATCAAAGGATAGGATGACAGGACAAGGGACCATCAGAGGATAGGAGAACAGGGACCACACAAAAACCTAAATAATAGGTCATTTAAACCCAATGCAGCAATAATTTTTCCCCTTTTCTCGTACTTGGGGGACTGTTGAGGTTCCTCCATACATATGAAAACATACGTGTCTCAATATTGAACATTTTTGGTCTCGAGAAGAAGTTATTAACGGGGACAATTTTGGGCACAATCATGGTAAACATCCAAAACTGAAGTTTCACGATCCAATGAACTTAAGAAATGGGACCTAAGCCTTTAATGAGACGAGGGTTAGATTTTAGACTTCTTCAGGCTTTATTTAGACAGCAGAGCACTTCTCAGGGGTGGGACTAGATGTTTCGAAGCCTGTGATAGGTCTCCCTCTTACTATGTGCATTTAAAATTCTGGTGTCATCTTTTGTGGCCAATGTTCCCCTTCCCCTCATCTTTAGCTGCACACAAGTGTGTCCTAATTGAGGAGAGCCAAAAAGCAGCCAATTATGCAGATAAAATACTGAAGGGAACCATCACTCATGGAGCACATAGCATTTATATATAATTTTGGGACCATACCTGAAGCCCTCAGACTTTCCATATACTTTCGCATCAAGTTCCAGATTAAAAGTGCACCTAAAACCTTATTTATTTAGAACAGAATTGATCTCCTTCCCCTTCTGGCAGCTGACAGTTTAGTCTCTTCCTACTTTCCTTGTAGCTGTTCTGCCCTACAATTTTACAGGCTTTGCTCCTTCCCTGACAAGTAGGTCATGAAGCTATTGTATTGGCTACTCTGCAGTGAATAGAGGGTCACCATGTAAAGACTTGGTTGATAGTAACTGAGCATTTGTCACCATCAGCATTTTAGCAATTTAGGTGTACATGCAAAATGCTAAACACACGGAACATCAGTTAAGTAAACCAGGGTTTACAAATGTTATTAATATGAATATAAATCAGCAACTAAAACAAAATATTTAAAACTAAAATATGAACTTTAAAAATGACTTTTTACTAGATTTATATTAAAAAATTACATTCAATCCCTTTTTATAATTAATTTATTAAGAAAAATCTGTCAAATCCTAATCTGACACACTCCAAATACTGTTGTCTACATAACATGAAACAAAATTCAGAAAAAACTATTCACAAAAACATTGGTGTGTTTTGGGGCGTATCTTGCCCCCATCGCTGTCCCTCTCCTCTGCTGTATACCATATGCCATTTAGAATAATAGTGTCTTCTAATGTGGCAGAGGGCCTATTTGGTTTTAGGCTCTAGGGCCTGTAAGGGAGGGCTACCTCTTCACCCCATTATGGATACCCCCTAACTTGAAATCTTAACCCTTAAGTTGTTGTAAGCTTGCTATTAGATTTTATTTTGTTTTGAACTGTACAATACAGTAAAATCCCCATGAATAATCCTTGGTTGGCAGGGCTTGGAGGTGACTGCTACCACTTCTCCCCATTATGGATACCCCCCAACTTGAAATATTAACCCTTTTATTGTATTTTGCACCATATGCCACAGTAAAATCCCCATGAATGATTCTTAGTTTTCAGTCCATGTAGCTGCCGTAAAGCATATGTTTAAATGCTGTTAAAAACCGTTCAGGGGAGATGACAAAAAATAAAAGAAAACATTTCATCATCAGAAAATAACAACATATAAAAGAAAAATAAAGGTTGTAACTTGAGGTGTGTTTTGCCCCCATCACTGTCCTTCTCCTTTGGTGTATACCATATGCCTTTTATAATACTGGTGTCTTTTAATGTGGCAGAAGGTTTATTTGGTTTTAGGTTCCAGGACCTGGAGGGGACTGCTACCTTATGAACCCATTAAAGATATCCCCTAACTTGAGATCATAACCCTTAAGTTGTTGTGAGCTTGCTATTTTATTGTGTTTTTCACCAATAACCACAATCTAATCCTTATGAATGATCCTTGGTAGGCAAAATTGTTTTCGGTCCATGTAGCTGCCCCAAAGCATATGTTTAAATGCAGATAAAAAAAAGTGAAAAAAAAATGAAATAGAACATTTTATCATCAGAAAATAAAAACATAAAAAAAGAATAAAAGTTGTAACTTGGGGTGTATTTTGCCCCATCGCTGTCCCTCTCCTTTGCTGTATACCAAATGGCATTTATAATACTGGTGTCTTCTAAAGTGGCAGAGGGTCTATTTGGTTTTAGGCTCCAGGGCCTGGAGGTGACTGCTACCTTTTTTTCCCATTATGGATACCCCCCTAACTTGAGATCTTAACCCTTAAGTTGTTGTGAGCTTGCTATCCTATTTTATTTTATTGTGTTTTGCACCATACACCACAGTCATAAGTTTAAGTACTGTTAAATAAAGTTCAGTGAAGACAGCAAAAATTAAAAGAAACATTTTATCATCAGAAGATAAAAACAGATAAAAAAGAGTAAAAAGTGTAACTTGGGGTGTATTTTGTCCCATCGCTGTCCCTCTTCTTTGCTGTTTACCATGTGCCATTTATGATACTGGTGTCTTCTAATGTGGCAGAGGGTCTGTTTGGTTTTAGGCTCCAGGGTCTGGAGGTGAATGCTATCTCTTCACTCCATTATGGATACCCCCTAACTTGAGATCTTAACCCTTAAGTTGTTTTGAGCTTTCTATTCTATTTTCTTGTATTTTGCACCATACTCCACAGTCAAATCCCTTGGTTGGCAAACTTGGTTTTGATCCATGTAGCTGTCCTAAGGCATATGTTTAAAAATTAAATGCAGATTAAAAAAAAAGCTCAGGGAAGATGGCAAAAAATAAAATAGAACGATTTATCATCAGAAAATAAAAACATTTAAAAGACGAATAAAAGGTATAACTTGGGGTGTATTTTGCCCCCATCGCTGTCCCTCTCCTCTGCTTTATACCATATGCCATTTATGATACTGGTGTCTTCTAATGTGGCAGAGGGTCTGTTTAGTTTTAGGCTCCAGGGCCTGGAGGCGAATGCTATCTCTTCTCCCCATTATGGATACCCCCCTAACTTGAGATCTTAACCCTTAAGTTGTTTTGAGCTTTATATTCTCTTTTATTGTTTTTGCACTATACACCACAGTCGTATGTTTAAATACTGTTAAATAAAGTTCAGTGAAGACAGCAAAAATTAAAATGGATACCCCCCTAACTTGAGATCTTAACCCTTAAGTTGTTTTGAGCTTTCTATTCTATTTTATTGTATTTTTCACCATACACCACAGTCAAATCCCCATGAATGATCCTTGGTTGGCAAAGTTGGTTTTGATCAATGTAGCTGCCCTAAGGCATATGTTTAAATGTAGATAAAAAAAAAAGCTCAGGGAAGATGGCAAAAAAATAAAATAGTACATTTTATCATCAGAAAATAAAAGCATTTAAAAGAAGAATAAAAGTTATAACTTGGGGTATATTTTGCCCCCATCGCTGTCCCCAAGTAATATAATTGACACATTCCCTGTAACAAATTGATAGGAAGGGACGGCTTCTGTTTATGGGGGATTTTGTCTCAGGTGATACTCTATTGTTCTATGTTACATTATATGAGAAAAATTAAACATGTCCCCCAATGTTAAGAATATTCTTCCCATTCATGTCTTGTAGCGATGTCATCAAGCTGAGGCGCACAAGCGTTTATGGGAATCCTACTCCACGTCAGGCAAAGCCATCTCTAATGATTACACGTCCCTGACTGCTGTAGAGCTGTTGACAATCCAAGGGGCCCATAAAGCAATGTAGAGCAGCGCAGGAGCATTATAGCGGCATTATCGGCTTTTTACCCAATACCCTTCATCACTTAACAGATTGCATAGAAGACTTAAGCCAGAAGTCGGGAACCACCAAAAGGTCTGTAAGGAGCAGCCTGGTTTATAAAATCCAGATTTTCTTACTCTGGAGGACCCAATATGTTAGAGCATTACATGGGCAATACATAGATTTCAGTGGGACCTATGTAATTCCTTTTTTATCCTGCGGAGGTGCTATAGGATATGCACTTGCTCTAGATTCCGGCATAGTCGATCACTGGGGAGACACATTGTGATTAGATCATTGTTGTAGATTTTTTCTTTCAAAAAGATCTCCTGGTCCAAAAAATATAAAGATTCCCAAATCTTTTGAAACAGTCATACAACAGAAAAACCTGATTTAAACCGTAGGTCATTTTCTAACGACACATTTTAAAGGGAAGCATTAATCCGAAAAGTCATTAAGAATAAGTTTTTGTGTTACATGCATATCTTTATAAAAAAAAAATAAATGTGTAATCTTGCAATTTTCACACTGGCTACTGAAGCTATATTAGATATATACTTATTGCCCTTTCAGGAAAAGTTTTCAGCAGGCTGATTATCATCAGAGGTAGGATTACAATGACTGATAACACCTCCATATACTGCTGATAACACAAAATCCACCAATCACAATACGTGATGTCACAGCTCACCTCCCCCCTCCTGCACAATGACTAGTAACATCTCTATACACTGCTTATAATACAAAATCCACCAATAACTATAAGTGATGTCACAGCCCACCTCCCCCCTCCTGTACAATGACTGATATCACTTCTATATATAGTAGATAACACAGGATCCACCAATCACTATAGGGGATGTCACAGCTCACCTCCCCCTCCTGTACAATGACTGATATCACCGCTATACACAGTAGATAACACAGGATCCACAATCGCTATAGGTGATGTCACAGCTCACCTCCTCCTCCTGTACAATGACTAACACCTCTATATACAGCTGATAACACAGGATCTACCATTCACAATAGGTGATGTCACAGCTCACCTCCTCCCCTTCCTGTACAATGACTGATAACACCTCTATATACAATAGATAACACAGGATCCACCATTCACAATAGGTGATGTCACAGCTCACCTTCTCCCCTCCTGTGCAATGACTTATAGCACCTCTATATACAGCTGATAACACAGGATCCACTATTCACAACATGTGATATCACAGCTCACCTTCTCCTGTACAATGACTGATACATCTATATACAGTTTAAAACACAGGATCCACTATACACACTGGATGTCACAGCTCACTCTCTCCTCCTCCTGTATAATGACTGATAACACCTCTATATACAGTGACAACACAGGACCACTATTCCCAATAGATGATGTCACAGCTCACCTCCTCCTCCTGTACAATGACTGATAACAGCTCTATATACAGTAGAAAACACAGCATCCACCATTCACAAGTGATATCACAGCTCACCTCCTCCTCCTCCTGTACAATGACTGATAACACCTCAATATACAGCAGATAACACAGAATCCACCATTCACAGTAGGTGCTATCACAGCTCACCTTCTACTCCTCCTGTACAATGACTGACAACACCTCTATATACAATACATTACAAAGGATCCATCAGTCACAGTAGATAACACAGGATCCACCATTCACAATAGATGATATCACAGCTCACCTCCACCTCCTCCTGTACAATGACTGTTAGCACCTCCATACTTAGCTAATAACACAGGATCCAATAAACACACTAGGAGATGTCACAGCCGACCCTGCTCCATCACAATGACATTTGCACACGCTCATTAGATGCTTCAATACAAAAGATCCCAAGTAAAGCTATCAGTCAAGGGACATACTAATGTAATATAAGATTGAATGGCATCTACCTTGTACCAATATACAGTGAAATTAAAAGTTAGTATGAAAAGCAGACAAGAGTGATATGAAACAAAATGGCCAGTAGATGGCACCGCAGTACAGTCATAGTCATGGTTATAGTAACAGAATGATCTATGCAAACTAAAACCATATTGTAATACAGAGAGGTAACAAGATATAATAACAAAATACCAGGGCTGTGCATCGGTGCCACTTTCCTGCGTTTCGCCGGGAGTGCCTTCTTCTGGGGCACTGGCATCAAGCACATATGAGGATGGAATAGTGCACAAAGGGGACAAAGACAACAAAAAAAGAAGTCTAAAAAAGCTCCCTATGCTCATTTTTCTGTATACAAAAATAGAGTCATTGCTGCTAATGTGCGTGTGCTGTTTCCTGAAACAACAGGCAGTTATGTCTAAAAAAAAGCCCCCGGTGGCCAGTTTGAGAATTGCAGGATTTAACATTTTTATTTTTTGTTATCTCAGTTATGATATGGAAAAAAAAATTCCAAAAAATGTTTAAAATAAACATGAAACATAAAGACTTGATTTGATAAGTAGGTAATTTTCCTATGACTAAGGTTCCTTGCTCGTGTGATTATACAGTATATACCTTTATTGCTTCTTTTACATTTACGCATCGCTATTTTTTTTTAGATGTCTATACTTGTATCCAATGTCCAAGAAATAAAAACTGTTTTCTTTGTGTGAGTAAAATTATAAAAATAAAACTTGATTTTGTCCATAGTGTCTCACTGTGTCATTTCCAGCAAATATAAGCAACAATATCATTAGTTTCATCAAAACTTTTGCTACAATTGCAATTCTCTCACTGGCCACTGCTTATCCTTTTTGGGAGAGTTTTCAGCAGACTCCTTATCATCAGAGACAGGATTAGAGTGACAGGTAACACAGGATCCAGCAATCTCAATAGGTGATGTCATAATTGATCCTGCTCATCCCTCCCTTAGTAGTGACCTTTGCACACGCTCATTACATGCTTCAGTGGAAAAAATTGTTGCTGCTAATGTGCATGTAATATATATATATATATATATATATATATATAAAAGCTTGAACTGTGTTTAAAAAATACGATGATGTCACATCTGAGCCTGCACGCCTCTCCCTTCACACTGACCTTTGCACACGCTCATTAAATGCTTCAGTGAAGAGATTGTTGCTGCTAATGTGCATGTGAGATATATATATATATATATATATATATATATATATATATATACACACACGGTCCTCTCTCCTCCTGTACAAGTCTGTTTTGTACTGTTAATGATTGTTGTGCTAGTTTTTATGTATACCCTTTGTCACTTGTAAAGCGCCATGGAGTTAATGGCGCTATAATAATAGATAATATATATATATATATATATATATATATATATATATATATATATATATATATATATATAAAATCTTGACCTGTTTTTTAAAAAAAAAAAGTTGATGTCACATCTGGCCCCCGCACACCTCTCCCTTCACACAGACCTTTGCACACGCTCATTAGATGCTTCAGTGCAAAATACAGACTGGTTCGATGCTGCTAATGTGTATCGTATAGCTATATATCTTCTTGATCTATATTAAAAAGCTTTATATATACAATTTTTTTTACATTTTTTATTTTTTTAATACAGATCAAAAAAAATTATTGGGCAAAGCTGCTATATCAAGTACAGTCACAATTGAAATATAGGTGTATATGGGCGCTGTAAACAATGAAGGGGGAATGGTACTCATAGGATTGCCGTGGCTCCCTTTAAATAGCTGTTCAATGGCGGTGTCCAGATTTGAACCCCCTTCTTTTCAATATTAAGGGATGCATTATCTTAAAAATTCCCTTAAAGGGAATCTGTCAGCATCATTTTGCTATGTAATCTGAGAGCAGAATGATGTAGAGAAAGAGATCCTGCTTCCTGCGATGTCATTTACTGGGTTGTGTGTTGCTGTTTCAATACAATCAGTGTTTTATCACCAGAAAATTATCATTACAAGACTAGGCGTCACGTGCCTCCTGGCCCAACCACGTTCCCAACTGACTCCTTATTTGACTCATTGTGATCAGAGGGCAGCATGATGTCTGATTCCTGCAGAGTCACTTACTGGGTTGTGTGTTGCTGTTTCAATACAATCAGTGTTTTATCACCAGAAAATTATCACTACAAGACTAGGCGTCACGTGCCTCCTGGCCCAACCACGTTCCCAACTGACTCCTTATTTGACTCATTGTGATCAGAGGGCAGCATGATGTCTGATTCCTGCAGAGTCACTTACTGGGTTGTGTGTTGCTGTTTCAATACAATCAGTGTTTTATCACCAGAAAATGATCACTACAAGACTAGGCGTCACATGCCTCCTGGCCCAACCACATTCCCAACTGACTCCTTATTTGACTCATTGTGATCAGAGGGCAGCATGATGTCTGATTCCTGCAGAGTCACTTACTGGGTTGTATGTTACTGTTTTAATACAATCAGTGTTTTATCACCAGGAGATTATCACTACAAGACTAGGTCTTATTTGACTCATTGTGATCAGAGTGCAGCATGATGTCTGATTCCTACAATATCACTTACTGAGTTGTGTTTTGCTGTTTCACTACAATCAGTCTTTTATCACCAGTAGATTATCACTACTGGACTAGGTGTCTCATGCCTCTTGGTCCAATCATGTCCCCAATTTACTTCTTATTTGACTCTTTGTGATCAGAGTGCAGCATGATGTCTGATTCCTGCAATATCACTTACTGAGTTGTGTTTTGCTGTTTGACTACAATCAGTGTTTTATCACCAGTAGATTATCACTACTGGACTAGGCATCTCGTACCTCTTGGTGCAACCACGTCCCCAATTGACTCCTTTATTGACTCATTGTGATCAAAGTGCAGCATGATGTAGTAGAAGAGACCCTGATTACTATGATATCACTTACTGAGTTGTGTGTTGCTGTTTCACTACAATCAGTGTTTTATCAGCAGGAGATTATCACTACTGGACTAGGTATCTCTTGCCTCCTGGCCCAAACACATCTTCAGTTTACTACTTATTTGACTCATTATGATCTGAAAGCAGCATGATGTAGTGGAAGAGACCTGATACCTGCAATGTGTCACTTATTGGGTTGTGTGTTGCTGTTTCAATGCAATCAGTGTTTTATCACCAGGAGATTATCACTACTGGACTAGGTGTCTCATGCCTCTTGGCTTAACCATGTCGCCAACTGAATCCTTATTTGACTCACTGTGATATGAGAGCAGCATGATGCTAATTCCTGCGATGTCACTTACTGAGTTGTGTGTTGCTGTTGCACTACAATCAGTGTTTTATCAGTAGGAGACTATCATTGCAGGACTAGGTGTCTTGTGTGTTCTGGTCCAACCACGTCCTCAGTTGACTCTTTATTTGACTCTTTGTGATCTGAGAGCAGGATTATATTGTGGAAGAGACCCTGATTCCTGCAAAGTTACTTACTGAGTTTTGTGTTGCTGTTTCACTACAATCAATGTTTTGTCACCAGGAGATTATCACTACTGGACTAGGTGTCTCGTGTCTCCTGGTCCAACCATGTACTTATTAACTCCTTATTTGACTCATTGTGATTTCAGAGCAGCATGATGTAGTGGAAGAGACCATGATTTCTGTGATTTGTCACTACAATTAGTGTTTTATCAGTAGGAGATTATCACTACAGGTCTCGGCGTCTCGTGCCTCCTGGCCCAAATATGTCCCCAGTTGACTAATTATTTGACTCTGTGATCTGAGAGCAACATGATACTAATTCCTTCAATGTCACTACTGGGTTGTGTGTTGTTGTTTCACTACAATCAGTGTTTTATCACCAGTAGATTATCACTACTGGACTAGGTGTCTCATGCCTCCTGGTCCATCCGCATCCCCATTTGACTCCTTATTTGACTCAGCATGATGAAGTAGAAGAGACCCTGATTCCTGTGATGTCACTTACTTGGTTGTATGTTGCTGTTTCACTACAATCAGTGTTTTATTACCAGGAGATTATCACTACTGGACTAGGTGTCTCATGCCTCCTCTTCTAACC
Source organism: Anomaloglossus baeobatrachus (assembly GCF_048569485.1). Classification (NCBI taxonomy): domain Eukaryota; kingdom Metazoa; phylum Chordata; class Amphibia; order Anura; family Aromobatidae; genus Anomaloglossus; species Anomaloglossus baeobatrachus. The sequence continues at coordinate 33,487,728 of NC_134363.1, read as the reverse complement.
GCATTCCCATTTGACTCCTTATTTGACTCAGCATGATGAAGTAGAAGAGACCCTGATTCCTGTGATGTCACTTACTTGGTTGTATGTTGCTGTTTCACTACAATCAGTGTTTTATTACCAGGAGATTATCACTACTGGACTAGGTGTCTCATGCCTCCTCTTCTAACCGCATTCCCATTTGACTCCTTATTTGACTCAGCATGATGAAGTAGAAGAGACCCTGATTCCTGTGATGTCACTTACTGAGTTGTGTTTTGCTGTTTCGCCACAATCAGTGTTTTATCACCAGGAGATTATCAACCTTGTCCTCAATTGACTCCTCATTCGACTCTTTGTCTTGCATGTTCTGCCAACAGAAACGTTGGGAAAATCTGAACTCAATGTCTTTGAAAGAAGATGAAGGAGAAAATATTTATGAGGTAAGACTGGGGGATTGGTTGTAATTATTGGATGGATGAATCAAGACTGAAAATCTGGGGCCCGATGATTTTCTGGACAAACACGAAGCTTGGGGATTCGCGTCGGTAGGGGGCCAATGGGTCCAAATTGCAGGTTATCTCAATTGAACTGCAATACCACTTACGTCCTGTAGCCAGGGGGGCGCTGTTTTTGTAAGAAGGCACATTTTATTAATTGTAAACAACTCCTTTAAGAAAATGCTCTGAACAAAGCTTAATTTTTTAAAAAGACTAAGCTAAAGACATAAAAGAACTAACACCAGGGCTGGTAGTCATTTGCTAATAAATTAGTTTTTGCCGTACGCGGCATATTTAGCCCATGCGGCGGCCGGATGGAACGTTGAATGCAACGGTTTTTTGTCTGCGGCGAAAAAATGCATCCGGCGTGATTTGGCGCGATTTACAATGCATGCCTATGGACGCCGGATGCGGATATCATGTGACCAAAGGTCCCTTAATTGCAGGAGTCTAAAAGAACTGATGAATTCATGGAAACCCCATTAGTGATGATTTCTCTGTTTTTTTTAAAGGGACTTAACCTGGAAGACTGTTCCTTGTATGAAGACATCTCCCGTGGTCTACAAGCCACCTATGAAGATGTGGGCACCTTCCGAGCAGCAGACATTCAACTGGAGAAACCTTGATATCGGTATTAGAGGAATCCGTGCCACATGCGATAAAACAACCAAAAACTGGATGAACGGGAACCATCCGAATAGTTGTGTTTTTACCCACAAAATTACAGTCGCCACAAACGATGGATCTTCTCGTCACCTTTTGTATCAGTCGACTTCTTAGATGCTCTTGTACAGCTCTGTCTTTTTGGACGTATTTGTAAAATATACAGCAATGTCTATATAATCTTATCATAGCGGATTGACCCAACATGGCCGCTTTCTGCACCAAATCTGCAACTCTCGGCAGAAAAAAAAAAACGCTTGTTTTTGCCACTTTTCCGGTGCAGTTTTGATGCTTTTTTTTGCAGCGTTTTTGGTGCTTTTTTATGCTTTTTTTTGCACCGTGTTTGGTGCTTTTTTATGCTTTTTTTTGCACCGTTTTTGGTGCTTTTTTGCACCGTTTTTGGTGCTTTTTTGCAGTGTGTTTGGTGCCTTTTTAGGCTATGTGCGCACTTACCGGATTTTGCCGCGGATTTTCCGCGGATTTGCTGCATGTTTCGCTGCAGAAAATGTTCATAACATCTCTGCAGTGAATCACCAGCAAATCCTATGGAGAAAAAAAATCCTGTGCGCACTAGGCAGAATTTGACAGCTGCATGTTTTGCTGCGGAAATCCCGCAGCAAAAACAAGTGCATGTCACTTCTTTTCCGCAGGTAGCTGCGGGTTTTCCCTAATCTAATGTAAAAATCACGCAGGGAACAGCTTGCGGAAAAACCGCACCAAATCCACACCAATTCCGCACCAAATCCGCAACAAAACGCGACAATCCGCATGCAAATTTTGGTGCGGAATTTGGTGCGGATTTTTTCCGCAGGTGATAACATCTTTGTGAGCCTGCGGAATTTACGCAAGGAAATTTCATTTCCCAGTGCGCACATAGCCTTATGCTTTTTTTGCATGTTTGGTGCTTTTTTTATGCTTTTTTTGCAGCATTTTGGGTGCTTTTTTATGCTTTTTTTCAGCATTTTTGGTGCTTTTTTGCAGCGTTTTTGGTGCTTTTTTATGCTTTTTATGCAGCGTTTTTGGTGCTTTTTTATACTTTTTATGCAGCGTTTTTGGTGCTTTTTATGCTTTTTTTGCAGCGTGTTTGGTGCTTTTTTGATGCTTTTTTTGCAGCATTTTCTATGCATTCTGCTGCAAAACACTGAAAGAATTGACACGCTGCAGATTTATTTCTGCACCAAATTTGCACGAGAAAAAAAGAAAACAAGTGCACAAAACATCAGGATTCTCAATGACTTTGCTGGCATAAGGATTTGCATGTAGTGTTGTGAAAAACCTGCACCAAAAAACGCACTGTGTGCTCATACCCTCCATAAGTGAGGAAAAATCTGAACCAAAAACATATGTAAAAAAAACATGACAAAAATGCACATACTGTATTTTTTGGATTATAAGACGCACTTTTCCTCCCAAAAAATTGAGAGGAAAATGAGGGGTGCGTCTTATAAGCTGAATGTAGCTTACCGGGAGGTGGAGAGGGGTCACAGGAGACAGGGGCGATGCTGCGGGTGGAAAAGGCAAAGGCCATCCTGAACATTTCAGCAGTGCAGGCTTCAAATAATGGCGCCCGGAGTCGGCACATGTGCAGAGTGAGCTCAATATCTCATCTGTGCATGCGCCGCCTCCGGCCCATTGATCTCCCAGCAGCGGACTTAAGGAAAATGGTGCCTAGAAGTGGCGCGTGCGCAGATGGTGCTTTCTACTCAGGATCTCATCTGCGCACGCACTGCGTCCGGCCCATTGATCTCCCACCAGTGGACTTAAGGAAAATGGACGAAATCTCGGCTCGTTATTAAGACAATAGCTCAATCTGTGCATGCGCCAAATCTGGGCGCCATTTCTTTGAAGCCCGCACCGCCAATAGTTTTTGAATGTTCCTGCTTCACAGCATCCAAGACACCTGCCGCACCACCCTGCTCCACCATCGCTCCTGTGTCCTGTGACCCCGCTGTCGCCCCCCCGGTAAGACACCACCGGATTATAAGACGGACGCCATATTTTTTTTAGCTTTTTTTGCCCTCTAATTTTGGGGTGCGTCTTATAATCCAGTGCGTCTTATAAAATGAAAAATACGGTATTTTACACAGAGTTGCAGAAATGGTGCAGAAATTACTTAACGTGTGCACATAGCCTTAGTGTTTATACACTTTCTCAAAACTTTCTATGGGGGACATGCTTCAAAGGATTTTCCTGTTTTCTGTAAATAAATCTTATACTTTGGGTTCCAATTTTCCGCCATGAATAAGATCTCCACTTGCCGTTGGAGAAGGACGTTGACCTCATGGGTGCACTCACTTTTCATGAAAGGGTTGGAGCGATTTAGGTATGTGATTATTTTCCGATCATCACGATATTTTGGGGGAGAAAACTCCCTTTAAGTGTTTTGCCGTATCTCCGTGAATAGTGATAAGTAACAAAACAGTTTTTTGCTGAAACTTTATTGAGATTTACTAAAAACATTTTTTTATATATATACCAAAAATATATTTGAACACAGATTTATAATTGATGAAAAAATAAGGTGGATTTTTTTTTTTCGGTTTCCACTTTTATGTTTTAGTTTTGATCGTAGCATCTATGAATGGCTCCGTTTTGAGCCAGAAGCCAAAGGTATCCGGCGTCGTAAGTGACGTGCTTGAAGCTGGCAGCTAACTGTATACGACTCCAGGATGTGCCGGTTGGGTTCTGGGCAGAGATACCTTCCCTGGAAGAAAGAGGATTGTCAGCGTTACGGATATGGAACAACTCAATCCAATAAAACACAGAAATATCCAAAGGGGTGTTACGCCATGAAGATACGTCGTCAATATACCTGACTCTATCGGGCAGCCAGGCTGCCCTTGGGGGTTTCACACCATAAAACATATTTGTGGGACCATTGGGAACCTCCATGGTCCTCCTATTCTCCACTCCAATCTATAAAAATTGCCTATTTCTTTCATCAGTGGTGATTTGAGAACAGGAGTCTTGGGTTTCCTTGAAAATTGGCCATTGCGGGAAGACAATTTTCAAGGAAACCCGTTACTAGACTGATGCTGTCTGAATCTTGGGCAGCACGAAACGCGGCCTGGCTCTCTGAAATGTTCTGGAAATAAACCTTGAAGATATGGGGACAGTTGAGGGAACCGAGACTAGGTCGGTGTCTCCTCCAGCCGGCTTCTTCTAGCAGATGATTGCCAGGTCTCTCCCTATGTAAACACAAAGGAGAGACCTATCAATCATTTCTAGCAGCACTGGTGATGGTTCTTCACAGTAGATCTTCAATGTATATTTTCAAGATCCAAAGTCAATATACCTGACTCAATCATGCAGTCTGGTTGCCCTTGGTTTGGGCACCAAGGGGTTTCAGGCCCTTAACATAAGATAAAACATATTTGTGGGACCAGCTGGCATCTCTATGGTCCTCCTATTCTCCACTCTAGTCTATAAAACTTGCCCATTCCTTTGATCAGTGGAGATTTGAGAACAGCAGTCTTGGCTTCCTTTGAAAATTGGCCATTGCGGGAAGACAATTTTCAAGGAAACCCGTTACTAGACTGATGCTGTCTGAATCTTGGGCAGCAGGAAATGCAGCCTGGCTCTCTGAAATGTTCTGAAAATAAACTTTGAAGATATAGGGACAGTTGAGGGAACTGAGACTAGGCCAGTGACGCCTCCGGCCGGCTTCCTTTAGCAGATGATTGACAGGTCTCTCCTTATGTACACATGAGGAAGAGACCTGTCAATCAGTTCTATCAACGCTTGGAAGAGCCGGCCAAGGACGACGATGGAACAACTCTTTACTCTGGATCTTCAAAGTATATTTTGAAGATCCGACATCAATATACCTGACTCAATTGTGCAGCCAGTTTGCCCATGGTTTGGGCACTAAGGGGGTTTTGCGCCATTAACATAGGATAAAACATATTTGAGGGACCAGTGGGCAACTCCATAGTCCTCCTATTCTCCACTCCAATCTATAAAAAATTCCCATTCTTTTGATCAGTGGAGATTTGAGAACAGGAGTCTTTGGTTCCCTTGAAAATTGGCCATTGCGGGAAGACAATTTTAAAGGGAACCTCTTGGGAACACGAAACACAGCCAAGCTCTCTCAAATGTTCTGAAAATAAATTTTGAAGATTCGGGGACAGTTGTGGGAGCTGAGACTAGTCAGGTGCCTCCTCCGGCTGGGTTCTTCCAGCAGGTAATTGATAGATCTCTCCCTATCTACCGCAACGGAGAGACCTGTCAATCACTTCTAGCAGCGCTGGGAAGAGCCGGCCAAGGAAGCCAATTGAACAACTCTTTACTCTGGATCTTCAAAGTATATTTTGAAGATCTTGCATCAATATTCCTGACTCAATGGTGCAAACCCATGGTTTGGTCACTAAGAGGGTTTCACGCCATTAGCATAGGATAAAACATATTTGTGGGACCAGTGCACAACTCCATGGTCCTCCTATTCTCCACTCCAGTCTATAAAAATTGCTCATTCCTTTGATCACTGGAGGTTTGAGAACAGGAGTCTTGGGTTCCCTTGAAAATTGGCCATTGCGAGAAGACAATTTTAAAGGAAACCTATTAGTAGACTAATGCTGTCTGAATCTTGGGCAGCACGAAACACAGTGTGGCTCTCTGAAATGTTCTGAAAATAAACTTTGAAGATTTAGGGACAGTTGAGGGAACCGAGACTAGTCCGGTGCCTCCTCCAGCCAGCTTCTTCTGGCAGGTGATTGATAGGTCACTCCTTATGTACACACAAGCAAGAGGCTTGTCAATCACTTCCAGCAGCGCTGGAAGAGCCGGCCAAGGACGACGATGGAACAACTCTTTACTCTGGATCTTCAAAGTATATTTTGAAGATCTTAAGTCAATATACCTGACTTAATCGTGCAGCCAGGTTGCTCATGGTTTAGGCAACAAGGGGGTTTCACACCATAAAACATACTTGTGGACCATTGGGAACCTCCATGGTCCTCCTATTCTCCACTCTAATCTATAAAAATTGCCCATCTCTTTCATCAGTGGAGATTTGAGAACAGGAGTCTTGGGTTTCCTTGAAAATTGGCCATTGCAGGAAAACAGTTTTCAAGGAAACCTGTTAGTAGACTAATGCTGTCTGAATCTTGGGCAGCACGAAACGCGGCCTGGCTCTCTGAAATGTTCTGGAAATAAACTTTGAAGATATGGGGACAGTTGAGGGAACCGAGAATAGGCCGGAGACGCCTCCGGCCAGCTTCCTTTAGCAGATGATTGCCAGGTCTCTCCTAATGTACACACAAGGAAGAGACCTGTCAATCATTTCTAGCAGCGCTGGGAAGAGTCGTCCAATGACAGATCTTTACTGTAGATCTTCAATGTTTATTTTGAAATTCCAAAGTCAATATATCTGACTCAATCATTCAGTCTGGTTGCCCTTGGTTTGGGCACCAAGGGGTTTCAGGCTCTTAACATAGGATAAAACATATTTGTGGGACCAGTTGGCATCTCTATGGTCCTCCTATTCTCTACTCCAATCTATAAAAATTGTCCATTCCTTTGATAAGTGGAGATTTGAGAACAGGAGTCTTGGCTTCCCTTGAAAATTGGCCTTAGCGGGAAGACAATTTTCAAGGAAAACCTGTTAGTAGACTAATGCTGTCTGAATCTTGGGCAGCACGAAACGCAGCGTGGCTCTCTGAAATGTTCTGAAAATAAACTTTGAAGATATGGGGACAGTTGAGGGAACTGAGACAAAACCGGAGACGCCTGTGGCCGCCTTCTTCTAGCAGATGATTGCCAGGTCTCTCCTTAAGTACACACAAGGCAGAGACCTTTCAATCACGTCTAGCAGCACTGGGAAGAGGCAGCCAAGGATGGCGATGGAACAACTCTTTACTCTGGATCTTCAAAGTATATTTTGAAGATCCAAAGTCAATATACCTGACTCAATCATGCAGTCTGGCTGCCCTTGGTTTGGGCACCAAGGGGTTTCAGGCCCTTAACATAGGATAAAACATATTTGTGGGACCAGTTGGCATCTCTATGGTCCTCCTATTCTCTACTCCAATCTATAAAAATTATCCATTCCTTTGATAAGTGGAGATTTGAGAACAGGAGTCTTGGCTTCCCTTGAAAGTTGGCCATTGCGGGAAGACAATTTTCAAGGAAACCCGTTACTAGACTGATGCTGTCTGAATCTTGGCCAGCACGAAACGCAGCCTGGCTCTCTGAAATGTTCTGAAAATAAATTTGGAAGATTCGGGGACAGTTGAGTCAACTGAGACTAGTTCGACGCCTGTCCTGGCCGGCTTCTTCCAGCAGGTGATTGACAGGTCTCTCTGTATGTACACACAAGGAAGAGACCTGTCAATCACTTCTAGCAGTGCTGGGAAGAACCGGCCAAGAACAACCAAAGACAGATCTTCACTGTAGATCTTCAATGTATATTTTGAAGATCCAAAGTCAATATACCGAGGTTGCCCTTGGTTGGGCAAGTCCCTCTCTTACCTTCTGAATGGATTTCCTGCATCGTTGACACCAAAGACCGATCCATCAGTGCCGACCTCCAACTGGATGAGTCTGCCATTAACCTGCTGCCATTGAGTTCCTTCACATGCTTCGGGGCTGACATTTTGGCGGAAAAAGATATAGTTGGTGCTGTTAACGCCCCAGCAGCCAAAAGGTCCACAGCTGTAATATTTCAGGTTGCCATCCAGATTGGTAAACTGCACCATGGAAGCCTTTGAAGTTGTACAACTCTGCCTCAAGCAAAAGACGTTGTACAGAGCGTCCACTCCACCCAGGAACTGATCACCACCGGCGTCCACCTGCTTCAGGAGCCCTGAAGATGTCAACAATGGAAAGAAGCACGTTACGTAAGGGCTACAGGACAACTATGGTTTCTCATATATATGTATAAATATATATACACACGCCACTCACAAAAGGTTAGAGATAGTTGGCTTTTAAGTAAAATTTCAGGATGATCCTTAAATGTCCTCTGACCTTTTCAGGTGACCTTAATGTGACCTTCTCTAATCTTTGCCAACTGTTCAATGTTTCAGGACTTTTTGTACAACTTGCTGTTCTCTAAAGGCCGCTTTACACGCTACAATATATCTTACGATGTGTCGGCGGGGTCACGTTGTAAGTGACGCACATCCGGCATTGTAAGGTACATTGCAGTGTGTGACAGGTACGTGCGATTGCGATTGAACGGTAAAACGTTCATCTCATACACATCGTACCTTTCTCTAGAATTGTACGTCAGATTGTTCATCGTAACCGGGGTAGCGCACATCGCAGTGTGTGACACCCCGGGAACGATGAACAGATCTTACCTGCGTCCTGCGGCTCCCGCCGACAATGCGGAAGGAGGAGGTGGGCGGGATGTTTACGACCCGCTCAGCTCCGCCCCTCTGCATCTATTCGCCGGCTGCCGCGTGACGTCGATGTGATACCGAACGTCCCTCCCACTCCAGGAAGTCGACGTTCGCCGCCCACATCGAGGTTGTATGGAAGGTAAGTACGTGTGATGGGGGTCCTCCTCATCATGCTTTTCACATTTTGACATGATGAGACCAAGACGACACCTAAAGGGGGTATTACACGCAGCGATATCGCTAGCGTTGTCGCTGGTGAAAGCACCCGCCCCCGTCGTTTGTGCGTCACGGGCAAATCGCTGCCCGTGGCGCAGAAAATCATTAGGAGCCGTCACACATACTTACCTGCCTAGCGACGTCACTGTTGCCGGCAAACCGCCTCCTTTCTAAGGGGGCGGTTTGTGCGGCGTCACAGCGGCATCACTAAGCGGGCGCCCAATAGAAGTGGAGGGGCGGAGATGAGCGGATGTAACATCCCGCCCACGTCCTTCCTTCCTCATTGCCGGCGGCAGCAGGTAAGCTGTAGTTCGTCGTTCCCGGGGTGTCACACGTAGCGGTGTGCTGCCTTGGGAACGACGAACAACCTGCGTCCTCTACAATCAACGATTTTATGAAAATGAACGACGTGTCAACGATGGACGATAAGGTGAGTATTTTCCATCGTTAACGGTCGTTAGTGCGTGTCACACGCAACGACGTCGCTAACAATGCCGGATGTGCGTCACGGAATCCGTGACCCCGGCGATATATCGTTAAATACGTTGTTGCGTGTAACGGGGCCTTAACAGTTGAGCAGCAGTACTGCGCCATTGCGAGGCTTCAAGCAAGATGTTCTCAGATGGAAGTGGTCACTGAACTTGTAGCGTCACAGAGTGTCATCAGCAGGTTGTACAAAGATACACAGAGACTGGAAGAATCACAAGAGGAAAAGAAGTGGACGTCCTTTGGCCACATCCCACATTGATGAATTCCTGATTGCAAACAATGCCCTTTGGGATCAAATGAGGAATGCCACACAACTCCAGGCACATTTAAGGAAGGTGAAAGGCACCCAAATGTCACATCAGACCATTTGGGACAGTTTACATTAGCGTGGTCTGCATGCTTCACAACCTGTAAGGGTAACTGACCACACCACCAGTCACAGGCGCAATCTATGCTGGATGAGGGATCACTGGCCTCAGTGCTGTTCATGGATGAAAGGCAATTTATGCTGAGTGAGAGCGCACTGCATCCACCACTGTAGTCACCAGATGAGAATTGGTGTTACAGTGTGGGATGGTGTATCAAGTCAGTACAAAATGGCCCTACGCTATGTGAATGGTATGGTCTCTCTGTATCTCTTTTGCAACCTGCTGATGATACTCTGTGACACTCTAAGTTCCTTCCGTCTCAGAACATTCTGATTTAAGCCTCACAATGGCGCGGTCCTGCTGATGAATTGTTAGGTGCAAACTGTGAACAGCATGATGAGGAGCATGGTTTACCACCAATTCTAATAGTACCCCGAAGTTTATTGGACAATTCATGGATCAAACACCTGTTGTGAATTTTACCTTAACCTCCTGGTTAGAGAACAGCAAGTTGTGCAAAAAGTCCCGAAACACTGAACAGTTGGACATGAGCATCCAAAATTGTAGAGAAGGTCACATTAAGATCACCTAAAAAGGAGCTTGTGTACCACAGTCAAGATCCTCCGGATCAGTATTTACATACTTTCATTCACATTCCGATTAGACATGCGCTGTCTCGCTTAATGCTAGTAAATTGAGCGAGGCCGAGTGTGTCTAGTCGACACATGACCACTTGTTCTGGCCACTGTTATGGGAATGTGGTGCGCCCACTGTGAGGATTGAAAAGTCTGCAATCACATAGAGCGACTGCAGACTTTCATTCCAATGCTGGACAACACCAGGGGTAGCGATGCAGATAAGTTGAACACTTACATTGGTTTCCCAAGAAGATTGAAGGAGATCCCGGTAGGGGGACACTTCTTGATCTTCTTGTTAAGAGGCCCTTTTAACAACTAGGAATGGTCTAAAGGTAAGAACTGCGTTAAGCTGTATGACCCACCAAACTGGATGCAGGGATAGAAGGTTCCTCAAATCATTGATTCTAAACCCCAAAGTTGCCACTTTTCACTTTCCCTGTTGCCTAAAGTTGATGATTATACTGAGACGAGCCGGTCATCTAGTACAGATAGGTCAACTCTTCTCTGAAAGATGATGGAGAAAAGAAGTCTGACGGGTTTCATGTTTCACGTCCCGTTCTTTTTGTTCCCTAGTGATATAAGCTAAGTGTGACGAGTTTCATGTTTCAGGTTCTGGTTCTTTTATTCCCTAGTGTTATAAGCTAAGTCCGACGAGTTTCATATTTCATGGCCTGGTCCTTTTGTCCCCTAGTGATATAAGCTAGGTCTGATGGGTTTCATATCTTGGTCTTTTTGTTCCCTAGAGAAATAGGCTAGGTCTGATGCGTTTCATGTTTCATGTCTTGGTCCTTTAGTTCTCTAGTGATATCAACCAAGTCTGACGGGTGTCATGTTTCACGTCTTGGTCCTTTAGTTCCCTAGTGATATAAGCCAATTCTGACGGGTGTCATGTTTCACGTCTTAAGCTGGTGTCACACTAAGCGACAGCGACAACGACGTCGCTGTTACGTCACCATTTTCGGTGACGTAACAGCGACCTTGTAAGTCGCTGTTATGATCGCTGCTTAGCTGTCAAACACAGCAGAAGCAGCGATCATAACGTCGCTGTGCTACATGTGCAGAGAGCAGGCTCCTTGCTCTCCTAGGTACAGTACACAACGGGTTAATTAACCCGATGTGTGCTGCAGCTACATGTCACAGTGCAGAGAGCAGGGAGCCGCGCACACTGCTTAGCGCTGGCTCCTTGCTACAGTATACATCGGGTTAATTACCCGATGCATACTGCAGCCACATGTCACAGTGCAGGAGCCGGCGCTGGCAGCAAGAGCGGAGGCTGGTAACCAGCGTAAACATCGGGTAACCAGGGAAAGGTCTTCCCTTGGTTACCTGATGTTTACGCTGGTTACAGCTTACCGCAGCTGCCAGTGCCGGCTCCTAATCGCTTCATTTCGTCGCTCTCTCGCTGTCACACACAGCGATGTGTGTGTCACAGCAGGAGAGTGACGACCAAAAAATGAAGCTGGACATTCAGCAACGACCGGCGACCTCACAGCAGGGGCCAGGTCGTTGCTGGATGTCACACACAGCGACAGCGACGGGACGTCGCTGCAACGTCACAGAAAATGGTGACGTAGCAGCGACGTCGTTGTCGTCGTCGTTATGTGTGACACCAGCTTTACTCCTTTAGTTCCCTAGTGATATAAGCCAATTCTGACGGGTGTCATGTTTCACGTCCTGATTCTTTTGTTCCCTAGTGATATAAGCTATCTCCAACTTTAGGTGTCTTCACAATGGACCAAGCCCCTAACTTACCTGTGACAGACCACCACATATTGTTTCGAAGTTTGAAGACATTAGTGGCATTATTCACTCCCCAAACTCCGGCGGGTCCCACCGACACATGTACGAGCTGCCCGGGAAACTGTTGCCAGTTGTTATTAGCATAGAAGAAGACGTTTCCATCATTGTTCACGCCATAGACTTGTCCTGCACCGGCATCGATCTGTTTTAGTGTTCCAGATATTAGAAAACACTGATATTCTACAAGAAACAAAAAAACAAAAATTAAGACATTTTCTATAATATATGTATATATATATATATATATATATATATATATATATATATATATTTTTACATTATATATATATATATATATATATATATATATATATATATACACACACACACACACACTCTATATATACAGTGGAGATATATATCTATCTATATATATATATATATATATATATATATATATCTCCACTGTCTATATAGTGTGTGTGTGTGTGTATATATATATATATATATATATATATATAAATATATATATAAATATATATACAGTATGCAGAGATATATATATATATAGTGTGTATATGTATATATATATATATATATATATATATATATATAGTGTTGTGCATGTCATGTGTATATGTACAGTATATATCTATATATATCTATATATATATATATAAATATATATATATATATATACACACACACACACACACACACACAGTATATATATATATATATATATATATATATATATATATATATATATATAATGTGGTGTAATGTCATGTATGTGACATCAAATGGGGTCGTATTTATGTTTTTAGGAAGGGACTAAAGTAAATTTGTGCAAAATATTAAAAAAGTCATAATTGATGAATCAATGTTGAAAAAAATAATCTCAAAAACCCACATAAATGATGACGAAGATATAAAATAGACTTTAAGAAAGGCTCGAACAAATAGAAGAATAAGGGTAAGTTCACAAAAATAGCAACTTGAATGAGATTTCAAAAACTGTTTTTTTTCCCCTGACGTTTTTTGAGTTGTCTGAGTTTTTTTTTTTTTAATCTATAGCTTAATTTTTTGTTTTCACCCATTTTAACAATTGGGATAAAAACGCAAGTAAAAAATAGAAAAAAATGAGTATATCGTATTTCCTGCCACAACTTTTTGTGAAGAAAAAAAAGCTGCAAAAATGAATGTGTGAACACACCCAAAGATGTAAAGGAAAAACAGGTGGAAAACACCAAAATCCAGATATCAAAAGGCACAAATGCAAAAATGATATATAAAAATAGTGACAAATATCGATACCAAGATTATATTATAAAAATCTCAAAAACATATTGATATAACATTTATTTTCCCAACGGTTGATCCTCCTGTCAAAGTCAATTGATGGTCTACCACTATTAATGGGTTGTCCAATGGACCAGAATATAGTGTCAGCTTCAGTCTACTAATATTTTCCCAACGGTTGATCCTCCAAACACTTTGAAGTCAATCGATGGTCTACCACCACCATTAATGGGTTGTCCAATTGACCAGAATATAGTGTCAGCTTCAGTCTACTAATATTTTCCCAACGGTTGATCCTCCAAACACTTTGAAGTCAATCGATGGTCTACCACCACCATTAATGGAGAACATAGTGTCAGCTTCAGTCTATTAATATTTTCCCAACGGTTGATCCTCCCATCACCTTATAGTCAATCGATGGTCTACCACAACCATTAATGGAGAACATAGTGTTAGCATCAGCCTACTAATATTTCCCAAAGGTTGATCCAACACTTTAAAGTCAATTGATGGTCTACCACCACCATTAATGGAGAACATAGTGTCAGCTTCAGTCTACTAACACATTCCCAACAGTTGATCCTCCCAAGACATTAAAGCCAATCGATGGTCTACCACCACCATTAATGGAGAACATAGTGTCAGCTTCAGTCTATTAAAGAATAAAGGACCCGTATACAGGTTTATTCAAATAGAACTAATTGGTGGAGGTTGGGGTCAAACTAGTTGATGAAGAGCCTTCTACAGTTGTAGAAAGATGGCACCCTTTACCAAAAAGTTCGAGACACCAATGGAGACATATACAGATGGGGAGAACCCCCTTCCCTCTTCCACCAGTTTGGCTACAAGCTGTTGGAATCGACATAAGAAAAATCTAAAAAAGTACAGACATTCCCCCAAAAATTATGGAATAAAAGTCAAAAACTGATAATGTCCCCCCCTATAAATCTAGGTAATTTCTACTTCTATAGATATCAAAGATGGAGGTAGATATAGGGTAAATGGAGAAGATCTTACTGGCATCAATGACAGAGACTCCTACGCACAAGAGGATCAGGCTGAGGATGAAGCTCATGGTGACCAGAGATGGAGTCAAGGAATGTCCTGAGCTACAAAACTCCATTCTATTTATACAGGATCCCTCCTTACACAGCAGACCCCTCATTATTGGTCAGGAGGACAGGGAAGGAGATAACCATCTTTTTGATTGTGTCCTTTGTGTTTTCTAAGTAAGTTTATTCCAGAACAGAAAAAAATATACCAACCAACACACATTTTGGAGCTTCAAATATTAGACCAGTTCTTGGGTATATTTGACCTTCTGATTCCAAAAATTGTCTCAGTTTTCCCTTATCAGCTCAAGTTTTTGAGATACAAGGCATATGTTATTTACCACTCCTCACTTTGCTCACTCCTCAAAGGATTTGGCTGATGGGGGCCATCCTACGACTCATGGTTGGAAAAGATGTCAATCGTGTATGTCCGGTTTCAGACCACTGATCGTGTTGTTCTCCCTGAGGTTACGTGTCAGCCGGTGGCTTTCTCATAAAGAACACAGAAGTGTTGGGCCAAATGAGCACTGCTGTGTATGGGAGAATTGGCTGAGACTGCTGTTGACCGAATGATCAGATGGAGTTTGGTTCGGTTGACAGCCATCTAAAGTGTATGGACAGCTTAAGATTTCCAAGAGTGGGATCTGCTAGGACAATCCCAGGGAAACTTCCAACAATAATCTGCCATCATGTGTGCATCCTATCTTCTTTGGAATCTGGCTTCCATTGTTTTTATGTCTTGGTGAAATCTTTCATCTTGCTCTTTGATTAAAGATGTTGTCCACCACTTTATTGATGGCCTCACCTTAGGATAGGTCATCAATGTCTAATCTGCCAGGGTTCGACACCTGGAACCCCCACTGATCAGCTGGTCTCGGTGCATGCAGTCAAAAATTCTCAGTTATGGAGCTGCCCCGTCAACCGATAGGAACTAAAGCTGATGGGATCTAACCAATGTTCTATTCCTAATCAGGCCATAACCCTAGGAACAGGCTTAAAAACCTAGACACAAAGAATTTTTTTGGGGGGTGGGCTGTGTTAGTTATCTAAGAGTCAAATGTAGAGTTTCAAAAAAGCCCCCTTATACCATATACTTTATATATTACAGGTGGACAGTTCCTTTACATAGACAACTGGAGAGCGTAACGAGTTTTGGTTAAAAAAGGGTCAAGACAAGTCAAAAAAAGAAAAGGTCAACGTTGGACTATTCCACCTAAATAACGGTTTATTCCCACTATATCCTTTATTTCAACGCACTACATCTTTTATTTCCACACACTTAGTCCTATATTTACGTACTCTGCGCAACATAATTTTTACAATGGACACCTATGACTGATGGATGCCACCACACGGAAAGGAAGGAGCTTTGCCAAGGTATGCAAAGTGATGGTGTCACTACTACGTCACCCATGAGCCCAATAATGGCCTCCAGGCCTGGTACTGTATCTATTAAGGCCTTTTGGACCCTACTACTGGCCCAAGCCCTGGTCACCTGGCTTCATCTGTAAAAAACCACAAGCACAATTCTTCACTATTGTCCAAAAGCAAATTGGACATAATTTCACACAAAATTGGGCCGGACAAAATTGTTGTCCCCCTCAACTTAAAATTTGGCCATTTACCCTTTGGAATAGGTAACTGCAATCAATCGCTTCCTATAACCGTCCACAAGCTTCTTACTCCTCTCACCTGGAATTTTGGACTCTCCTTTATAAATTGTTCCAGGTCTCTCATATTTGAAGACGTCTTCTCTTCTCCCAACAGCAATTGTAAGATCTCTCCACAGGTGTCAATGGGATTTAGATCCGGACTCATTGCTGAGACTTTAGAACTCACAGGCGCTTTATTTCATCCATTTCTGGGGCTTCTGGAAGTGTTTGGGCTAATTGTCCTGTCGGAAGACTCATGTCCTAGTGCACAAACCCAGCTTTCTGGCACTGGGCAATACATTGCCACCCAAAATCCTTTGGGAATCTTCAGATTTCATGATGTTTTGCACCCAGTGCCAGAGGCAGCAGAACAACCTCAAAACATCTCTTAGCCTCCACCATGTGTGACTGTAGGTCCTGTGTTCTTTTCTTTTTAGGCCTCATTCTGTTTTGAGTAATAATGTGCTCTATCTTAGTCTCATCTGTCCACAAGACTCTTTCAGAGAAGGATTTTGGTTACTCATGTACATTTTGGCAAACTGCAGTTTTGCTTTTTTATGTCTCTGTGTCAGCAGTGAGGTCCTCATGGGTCTCCTCCATAGTGTTTAATTTCATTCAGATGTGGCTGGATCATTCGCGCTGACACTGATGCCCCTGAGCCTGCAGATCAGCTTCAATTTCTTGACTGGGGCGGCTTATCCACCATCCAGAC
The DNA here is from genome assembly GCF_048569485.1 of Anomaloglossus baeobatrachus. Lineage (NCBI taxonomy): Eukaryota > Metazoa > Chordata > Amphibia > Anura > Aromobatidae > Anomaloglossus > Anomaloglossus baeobatrachus. Next base: position 33,471,077 of record NC_134363.1, on the reverse strand, counting down.
TATTCTGTTTTAAAACCTTTCATCAATTTTTCTCTGCAGTCCACATCCAGGGAGATTAGGTACAGTGCCATGGGTTGTAAACTTCTAGATTATGTTGCGCACTGTAGACATAGTCAGGGATGGACATATCATTGATGGAACCTGTACGGCCGCACAGGGGCCTGAGAGGTAAAGGGGCCAATTTCTGCCATGAAAGCAGGTGGAATTGTGCATTATGATGAGATATTGGACTCTAAAGGGCACAAATATTGTTCTTGCATAGGGGGCCTCTTTTGTCTGTGTCTACCACTGGAGAAAGGAACATCAAGATCTCTGGAGATGGACTTGTAATCTTGAGATTATTGATGTTTTTCAACAAATTTGGTTCCCGAGCCCTCAGACAGCTCTCTTCTCTTCTTTCTGTTCTCCATGCTTAGTTTGGCACACAATGGAAAAACTGTATCAACTTCTCTACTTTTTATCTGGTTTCAGGTGTGATTTTCATATTGCCCACACCTGTTATTTGTCACAGGCGAGTTTAAACGAGCATCATCCCAATTTTTGGACAGGACCAACAATTTTGTCCTGCCTGTTTTGGGGGTTTTGTTTGAAATTATGTCCAATTTTTCTTCTTATCTCTTTTTTTATGTTGTTCCAATACACACAAATGAAATAAACGTGTATGACAAAACATTTAAGTGCAATAATTTTCTGGGAGAAGTACTTCATTTTTTGGAACAATTTCAAGGGTGCCAACACTTTCGGCCATGACTGTATTAGTAATAGCTATTTTATTTTAAGGCAATACTATAAAAATAAATTCACAAAAAGTTTTAAAAAATGTCTTAAAGGAAAACCTTATAAATAATAAGTGATCTATAATGTACCATGGCAGCCACCTGATTATATTACTGTTTTTTTCTGTATACTGTTGCATTTTCCCATTAGGATATTATGGTGAATTGTATCTATGGGAGTGACAAGAATGCAATGTCATAGTCTCCGAAGTGTCTGCGGGAGTCCGGGATCTATCAGATCTCCTTTGTCTTCAGTACGGGATAACGTTACCAAAGATATTGTTATCTCAAAGTTTCACAATCTTCCATCTAGAATGTCGGCTTTCTAAAATTTCAGGTTTTCCTTTTCATTCGTCTACTTGGGCTTTTTTTTTCACATGCCCAATGGTTATTTCCATTTTTTGGATAAAAGAAAGAGAAATTAAAAGATCCAGTATAGGATCCATTAATTTCAATGGGACAGAAATATCCCAAAATGTTTTTAACAGTGAAGTATATGGGAAATGGATCATAAAGGATAGTCATTTGCTATGGCATCCATTGATGTGTATGGGAAATGGATCATAAAGGATGGTCATTATTATTATTATTATCTGCTACAGCATCCATTGAAGTGTATGGGAAATGGATTATAAAGGACGGTCATCTGCTATGGCATCCATTGAAGTATATGGGAAATAGATCATAAAGGACGGTCATCTGCTTCAGTATCCATTGAAGTGTATAGGAAGTTGATCATAAAGGATTGTCATCTGCTATGGCATCCATTGAAATATATAGGAAATGAATCATAAAAGACAGTCATCTGCTACGGCATCCATTGAAGTGTATGGGAAATAGATCGTAAAGGACGGTCATCTGCTATGGCATCTATTGAAGTGTATGGGAAATGGATCATAAAAACGGTCATCTGCGACGGCATCCATTGAAGTGTATGGGAAATGGATCATAAAGGACGGTCATCTGCTAGAGGATACATTGAAGTGTATGGGAAATAGATCATAAAGGACGGTCATCTGCTACAGCATCCATTGAAGTGTATGGGAAATAGATCATAAAGAACGGTCATCTGCGATGGCATCCATTGAAGTGTATGGGAAATGGATCATAAAGGACGGTCATCTGTTACAGCATCCATTGAAGTGTATGGGAAATATATCATAAAGGACGGTCATCTGCTAGAGGATACATTGAAGTGTATGGGAAATAGATCATAAAGGACGGTCATCTGCTACAGCATCCATTGAAGTGTATGGGAAATGTATCATAAAGGAGGGTCATCTGCTATGGCTTCCATTAAAGTGTATGGGAAATGGATCATAAAAGATGGTCATCTGCTATAGCATCCATTGAAGTGTATGGGAAATGGATCATAAAGGAGGGTCATCTGCTACGGCTTCCATTAAAGTGTATGGGAAATGGATCATAAAAGATGGTCATCTGCTATGGCATCCATTGAAGTGTATGAGAAATGGATCAAAAAGGAGGGTCATCTGCTATGGCTTCCATTAAAGTGTATGGGAAATGGATCATAAAAGATGGTCATCTGCTAGAGCATCCATTGAAGTGTATGGGAAATGGATCATAAAGGAGGGTCATCTGCTACGGCTTCCATTAAAGTGTATGGGAAATGGATCATAAAAGATGGTCATCTGCTACGGCATCCATTGAAGTGTATGGGAAATGGATCATAAAGGATGGTCATCTGCTACGGTATCCATTGAAGTGTATGGGAAATTGATCATAAAGGATGGTCATGTGCTACAGCATTCATTGAAGTGTATGGGAAATGGATTATAAAGGACGGTCATCTGCTACAGCATCCATTGAAGTGTATGGGAAATGGATCATAAAGGACAGTCATCTGCTACAGCATCCATTGAAGTGTATGGGAAATGGATCATAAAGGACGGTCATTTGCTACGGCATCCATTGAAGTATATGGGAAATGGATCATAAAGGACGGTAATCTGCTATAGCATCCATTGAAGTGTATGGGAAATGGATCATAAAGGACGGTAATCTGCTATAGCATCCATTGAAGTGTATGGGAAATGGATCATAAAGGACGGTCATCTGCTACGGCATCCATTAACAGGTCTTTTTTTAAGTACGACACATGCCCAGAACAAAGAGGTATTTAGAGACACCTCTAGTTAAAATGGATCCTTTACAAATGGAACAAAAGATCCATTAATGGATGCTGTGACAGATGATCGTCCTTCATTATCCATTAAAAAATGGCTGCTTTAATGGATAACCTGTGAATAGCCCCCAAGAATATAATGTGTCCGTGGAAATAAATGCCAGCACATGAATGAGAAACACTGGCATGTGAATAAGGCCTGAGACTTCATCAAGACGGGCGTGTTACTGTTATCTGTAGTAACCACTCCGCTTTCCCTACTAACCATTTAGCTTTTCCTATCAAACCCAACCTTTTCCTAGTAAGCACTCAATTTTCCTTAGTAACCACCCAGTATTCCCTAGTAACCACTCAGTTTTCCATAGTAACCCCTTAGCGTTCCCTAGTAGCCACTCAGTTTTCTCTGGTAAGCACTCAGCTTTCCCTAGTAACCACTCAGCTTTCCATAGTAACCACTCAGCTTTCCCTAATGAACCACTCACTATTCCATAGTAACCACTCAGTTCTCCACAGTAACCATTCAGCATTCTTGAGTAGCCACTCAGTTGTCCCTGGTAACCACCCAGTTTTCCATAGCAACTATTTATTATTCCCTATCATTCCACTCAACTTTACCTAGTAACCATTCCGCTTTTCCTAGTAAAATCTCAATTTTTGCTAGTAACCACTCAGCTTTCCCTAGTAACCACTTAGCTTTCCCTAGTAACCACACAGATTTCCTAGTAACCACTCAGTTTACCATAGTAACCACTTAGTCTCTAGTAACCACTCAGCTTTCCATAGTAACCACTCAATTTTCCTTAATAACCACTCATTATTTCCTAGTAGCCACTCACTTTTTCCTGGTAACCACTCAGCTTTCCCTAACAACTACTCACTTCTCCATAGTCACCACTCACTTTTCTGTAGTAACCACTCAGTTTTCCATAGTCACCACTCACTTTTCCGTAGCAACCACTCAATTTTTCCTAGTCACCACTCACTTTTCCATAGCAACCACTCAGTTTTCCCTAGTCACCACTCACTTTTCCATAGTAACCATTCAGTTTTCCCTAGTCACCACTCACTTTTCCATAGTAACCATTCAGTTTTCCCTAGTCACCGCTTACTTTTCAATAGTAACCACTCAGTTTTCCCTAGTCACCACTCACTTTTCCGTAATAACCACTCAGTTTTCTCTAGTCACTTTTCCATAGTAACCAGTCAGTTTTCCATAGTACCTCTTTATCATTCCCTAGTAGCTTCTAATTTTTCCCTAGTAACCACTCAACTTTACCTACCACACACTCAGCTTTTCCTAGTAAAACCTCAATTTTTGCTAGTAACCACTCAATTTTCCATAGTAACTATTCAGTTTTCCCTACCAAACACAGCTTTCCCTAGTAACCACTTAGCTTTTTCTAGTAACCACACAGATTTCCTTAGTAACCACTCAGCTTACGATAGTAACCACTTAGCAGTCCCAAGTAGCCACTCAGCTTTCCCTAGTAACCACTCAGCTTTCCATAGTAACTACTCAGTTTTCCATAGCAACTATTTATCATTTGCCAGTAGCTTTGAATTCTTTCCTTGTAACTACTCAGCTTTCCATAGTAACCCCTGGTTATGGAAATCTATGGAAATCTGAGTGTTTGGTAGGGAAAGATGAGTGGTTACTAAAAACACACCAGAACCACCATCAGTAACTAAATACAACACCAGTACCGTTATCAGTACATGTATATGTCACTAAAGCCACCGTCAGTACATGATTACATCACCAGAGCCACCGTCAGTACATGAATACATCACCAGAACCACCGTCAGTACATGAATACATCACCAAGCTTAGTATAGAAATCAGTTGTAATGTCAAATCGGTCCCATCTACATTTGCATCTCATGAATGTACAATAGTTGTTATTATCAATAATCATCAGACTGGGGGCCATACAGGAACCACAGTACTGATGAGACGTAGTCAGTATCAACAAGTAAACAATTACATCCAGGTACCTTATAGGTAACATCTTCTCTGACTGAGGCATTTCTTTCTTTTCATCTCTTTCTTGTCCAGACGCCATGATGACTTTTCCCATCCACAGCTCTTCTCTGCAGACTTCCCTCTTCTCCGGTCTTCTGCAGCCCTTAAAAATAAGAATGTTATTAAAATGTCCTCAGCATATCAATATCTGTCCATATTATGACATAAATAAGCCTCCTATGGTATATGGCCTCCACACTGTCCGCCTTTATGATGACCCCACTGTCTGCCATTATCAGCTATGACTGCCACACTGTCCGCCCGTATGAACCACGGCCTATACCATGGCTGTCGCCTCTCCACTGTTTTCCCTTATACTCTTTATATTTCCACACTGTCCCTCGCCATGCTAACCTCTCTCCATACTGTGCCCCCATTTCACACTGCCCCCTCTCCATATCCATTCTGTGCTCCTTTACACACTATGCCATCATACTGCCCACCATGTTGTCCTCTCCAAACTATACCCCCTCCTCACACTGTCCCCATCACTATATGAAGGTCACAACAGCCAACCATACCATATGATATCCATAACAGCCCCTCGTATACACTATGATCTCCCCCATGACCTCACCCCACGTATGACTTCAAGGCCTGCCCCTTGTATGTCCCCATAACTTGCCCATGTATATACGCATGGCCTGCCCCTCATATGTTCCCATAGCGACTGACCCTCGTATGTCCTCATAGCTTGCCTAATGTATGTCCTCATGGCTTGCCCCTTACATGTCCCCATAGGCTGCCCCATGTATGTCCCCATGGCTTGCCCATTATATGGCCCCATAACCTGCTCCATGTACGTCCCCATGGCCTACCCCGCGTATGTCCCCATAGCCTGCCCCATGGCCTACCCCTCATATGTCCCCATAGCCTGCCGCATCTATGTCCCCATAGCCTGCCCCATGTATGTCCCCATGACCTGTCCCTCCTATGTCTCCATAGCCTGACCCATGTATGTCGCCATGGCCTGCCCCTCGCATGTCCTCATAGACTGGTCCCCATGGCTCGCCCCTTGTATGTCCCCATAGCCTGCTCCATGTATATCACCATGCCCTGCCTCTTGCATGTGCCTCTAGCCTACCCCATGTATGTCCTCATGGCCTGCCCCTCGTCTGTCCTCATAGCCTGCCCCATGTATGTCCCCATGGCCTGCCCCTTGTATGTCCCCATAGCCTGTCCCATTTATGTCCCCATTGCCTGCCCCTTGTATGTCCCTATAGCCTACCCCATGTATGTCCTCATGGTTTGCCCCTCGTATGTCCCCATAGTCTGCCCCATGTATGTCCCCATGGCCTGCCCTTTGTATGTCCCCATGGCCTGCCCCTTGTATGTCCCCATAGCATGTCCCATGTATGTCCACATGGCCTGTCCCATGTATGTCCACATGGCCTGTCCCATGTATGTCCACATGGCCTGCCCCTTGTATGTCCCTATAGCCTACCCCATGTATGTCTCCACAGCCAGCCTCTCATGTCTCCACAGCCAGCCTCTCATGTCTCCACAGACTGCCACTCTTGTCATATCTCCATTTATTGGCAAATATAAGAGAAAAACAAACAAACCCGTACTCATCTCATACAGTCTCCCCGCCCAGTGCAGCCTCCATCTCCTCTTCTATCAGGTACAGCAGTGGGCGCTAGATGGTGCGATGACATCACTGCATCGCGTCATCTGACGTCCCTTGCGTGCACCATCTCCAGCAGGGTGCCAGACTGGAGTAGCCTCTGTTCTGATGGAGTTCAGGGGACGCAGGAGTTAGCACCTTAGGTGGGCACCTACCCCTTATCTCGGTCCTGCTCTTTATCCACTGCAAATATAGGGACTAATAAAGCTGATTAAGCGGTAAGAGAGTGTCCATAACCCCCAATAAAGAACCAAGGTCTCAGCTGTAGACAGTGTGGACAAGGATTATATATACACTAGCTGTACTACCCGGCTTCACCAGGGTTAATAACTGTTGTTAACAAAATAGAATGTATTAACAAAAATGTATTCTGCACACAAAAACCACAAAACAAATAGATATAAATGTAATTATTAAAAGGCAAAAACTAAGCTAATAGAAGCATTTCACAACATATATTTCAACACCACAGATATTCCACAGAGATTTAACTAAATTGGCCAAGTAATGTGCTCCGTCTGTCTCTTTCCAGGTCTGTCTCTTTCCAGGTCTGCCTCTTTCCAGGTCTGCCTCTTTCCAGGTCTGCCTCTTTCCTCGTCTGCCTGTCCCTGTCTCTTTGTTTCTTTCCCCATCTGTCTCTTTCCCCGTCTGTCTCCCCATCTATTTCTCTGTGTCTTTTCCTGTCTGTCTCTTTCCATGTCTTCCTGTCTTTGTCTGTCTCTATTTCTCTGTCTCTTTCCCCGTCTGTCTCTATCAAGGTCTGTGTCTTTCCCCATCTATCTTTGTCTGTCTCTCTGGCTGTCTCCTCCTTCCCTGTCTTCCTGTCTCTGTCCCTGTCTGCATGTCTGTCTGTCTCTTTACCCATCTGTCTCTTTCCCCATCTGTCTCTTTACCCATCTGTCTCTTTCCCCATCTGTCTCTTTCCCCGTCTGTCTCTTTACCCATCTGTCTCTTTCCCCATCTGTCTCTTTCCCCATCTGTCTCTTTCCAGGTCTGTCTCTTTCCCCGTCTGTCTCTGTCTGTCTTTTTCACCGTCTGTCTCTATCTGTCTCTTTTCCTGTCTGTCTCCATCTCTCTGTCTGTCTCTCTCTATCCGTCTCCCCACCGACATCTTATTACCTCACATATAAGCTTCTTATACTATGAATGTCTTAATGAAGGCATGTTTTTTGGAGAGTAACTGTAAAGCGCGGGGTTACATTTTCCTGTCAAAACATAGTCTACGATGTTCCCTGGGTCACATGAGGTGCAAAATTTTGTGATTGTAAATGCGACGGTGCGGATACACTTTTTGTTTCACTTTTTCCCCATTATGTAGATAGGGGCAAAATTGATTGGTAAATTGGAACTCTCAGGGTTAAAATTTCGCCTCACAACATAGCCTATGACGCTTTTGGGGTCCAGAAGTGTGAGTGTGCAAAATGTTGTGTGGCTGTAGCTGCGACGATGCAGATGCCAATACCGGACACACATACACACACACACACACACACACACACACACACATAGATACATACACACATTCAGCTTTATATATTAGATATGGTTGCAACTGACCCTGTGCACAATCAGTTTCTTGGATTAATTGGAGTGCACCCCATTACATCACCCTACCATTAGGCCGAGGCTAGCTAAGTGCACCTGTGACGCCCTGGGCAAGCCAGGGGTCACAGGTCACTGCACCACCACACCCTACATCCCAGTCAGGAACACCAAGGCTACTAAAATCCTTGTTGCCTTCCTCCAGGGGCTGATGTTCACACCAGGGGGTGGGCCAGGCGGTTGGCTCCGCCCACCGAGTACACAGCCCTGGAGGCGAGAGGAACCAGGCAGAACAGTGAGGGAAGTGAAAGTAGAAGGAAGTGGTAGAGGAGCTAAGTGAAAGTGAAGTAGTAGTGGATCAAAGAAGAAAAGGAACAAAAGGGAGCGTAGAAAGGCCTGAAGTGAGTCCAGCTAAGTGCAGGTGTGTCGCCCTGGGCAAGCCAGGGGACACAGATAACAACACCACTACACCCCACACTCCAGGTAGGCACACCTGCTAACCAGAAATCCTTGTTGCCTCCCTCCAGAGGTTGATGATGCACACCAGGGGGTGGGCCAGGCGGTTGGCTCCGCCCACCAAGGAGCTCACAACTCTGGAGGCAGGAAGTAAACCAGGCAGAACTGTCAGGGACATGAAGGAGTGAACAGCAGATAGCCCGGGTAGGGCAAGAGTGCAGTCTAGCTGAGGGCTAGAGTAAACAACCAAGAAGTGAAAGTGGAGGAAAGAAAAGGAGTAAAGGAGGAAAGCAAGAAGTGGTGACAGCGCAAAGAGTGTGCAAAGCCTGAGAGCCTAGCTGTGTGTAGGGCTAGAACAGCAAGGTCAGCGACGGCGGTGACTGTCCGGAGTGGGACAGTTCGGAAGTTCCTGGAAGGACCCCGTTGGCTGTGTGCCCGGTGGTCTGGAGCAGTGTTCCGAAGGACAGTCAGCACCAGGGCAGGGGCCTCTCGGACCCCGGCAAGGCTAGGAGTCGCCCAATTTGCCGAATCCGTCAGTGACGGGGACGCAGATCCCCCAACAACAAAGTCCCGATTGACGGCAACAGCCCGACCATTAACGGGGGAGACACCGCCACCGCCAAGGCACCAGTTTCCCCAGGGCCAGCGCCTGCGGGCAAAGTGTAGAGCTCCTCCGGCCCAGATTGCAGTCGGGGAGCGGGTAACCGGAGGGAATCCACCGATACCATCAGACAACATAGGTGCAAGGAAGAGAGAAGTCACCGTCACCTACCGGGAGTGCAGGTGCAGCCGTCTGTGGGACCGTCCTACCAGCCGTTGGTTTACCGTACAAACTGTGTCCGTGTCAGGCTGAGTGAGTACCATAGTGCCGCAAGGCACAGCGCTGCCCCCGCGTCCCTGCGCCCTCCAGGCCCTACACTTTACATCTCTCCACCGGGCCCCGGGATCACCAACCCCTACCCACGGAGGGGCAACACAACACCTGGCTGCTCCCATCACCATCCCCGAGACCCCCACACCGAGCAGCGGTGGTGCAATCACCACAACCGTGGGTGGCGTCACGAACTATAACCCCAACAAACAACCCCCCTTTCACTCATGGGCGAGGAGTGCCGCTCGAGACACCCCGGGATCCGGCCCGCAGCTCGAGCCACCAGGAGCAACTGCCGGACCCGAGCAGAAGGGGTGAGCGCGGTGTGCTGACACCCTCCTCCCCGCCCGCGACAACTTGGCGTCACGAACAGGATCGAACCCATCCAGTTATCTGGAGGAAGTGCGCCTTATTCTGGACTGTCAGCGGTGATCCGCTGCAAAAATCTTAAAGTCACCATCTTTGCCGCCATTTTGGGCGCGAAAATCTCCCGCCCAGCACCTTCTTCCCCAAGCGTTGGGCGCGAAAAAGAGGCTCCGCCCCCCCGAGAACGCGGGCGGAAGTGAAGCTCCGGAGGACCGGAAGCGAAAGAGAAAGTTTAAAAGTTGCTGGAAGGACTGCTCCCGAGTACCAAGGGGGAGCAGTAGAAAGGAACCGCAGCTTATGTGACAAGGACTGTGGAAGCAGGGACGCCAGGACTCTGCCAGCATTTGGTTCCTGGAAGAGGCCGCCGCAGCGATGCACCGAGCCGTTACCCCTGTTACCGGTAGCGGAGCCGCAGCGCCTGTTGGGGAGGACCCAGACCTGGGGTCCCCAGGCCTCACCTTTGTCACCACCCTGCCACCGGCCCCGGCAGTCCGCCCGGCCGCAACGGCAGCGAAGTACCGGTCCCGTTGACCGATCTGCAACCGCTTCTGGACTGGGGTCAAGGGGTGCTGCCTGGGCTTTAGGGGCAGCACCAAGGCTAGGTTGTTTGGGTGGGTGACTAAAGGAACCGTTACCCTGTTATTATTAAAAGTGTTGGACTGTTACTGCAATGTTAAAGTGATGTGCATCCCGTTTTGGGAGGATTGAAAGTGCTTGATGTTTTATTTTTTTTTCAGTTTAATAAAATGTCGGTGCCTAGCCGGCCCGAGGACGGGCCGTGTTTTACCAAGGGGGTGTGTGACGCCCTGGCACAGCCAGGTTGTCACATAAAGAGTTAATCCTCCTTGGTAATCTGATCTCACACGGTGCAGCATGACAAAGCACAGCCCCGAGTGTAAGGGAAAAGCAGAGCAGAGGGGAGGGGCTGGAGCAGACAGAGTGTGGAGAGCAGACAGGACGGAGGTCTGAAGTGGAGCTCCCGGCTGGGAGTGAAGGGTTCTCCAAGAGGGCCGGGGCAGGCCGTAGTGAGGAAGGGGCCAGAACAGGTAGCCGGAGCCGGGCAGTGGCCCCTCGGTACCTGGGTTCCCGGATCACTACAGGGGAGTGATTCCCCGTCCCCGGCTGAGGAGAAAGAGGAAGAGAGAGAGGAGAAAAAGACACTTGCTGCAGGGAAAGAACAACCAGGGCTGCTGCACCGTGTGTGGGATACAAACACTCCCGTACCGAAGGCTGCGGACACCGGCAATTCTTAGTTCACCAGTGACTCCGTGTGACTTTATTGTGAGTACACTCGTGCCCTCGGGCACTGCACTGCAGCACTGCGCCCTGCCGCCCCCTGCTTACCCCATCATCGGGCCCCGGGACAACCAACCCCCCTACCCACGGAGGAGCGACCTTCCGTGTCCGGGGCCCGTTCTACGAGGGGCAGGTGCGGCACTTTGATATCCGCCGGGGCTACGGGTTCATATACGAACCGGGCCTGGAGGCCGAGGTGTTTGTAGCCCGGCGGGATGTGCATGCCCATCTGCCCGAAGAGCATCCTGGCCGCAATCTAATACCAGGGGACATGGTGCGTTACACTCGGCACTGCGGAGAGAGGGGGTGGTTTGCCCTGGACGTAAAGCTGAAGGGCAGCCCGGAGAGCAAGGTGAGCTCTGCACCCCCTCCCTCAGAGGAAGCAGCAGGACCGGAGTAGGGCAGCGGATGCCCGTTGCACCGTCCCCCGTTGGGACCACCACTGAGTTATATGTTTGAAAGTTTTGAAAAATGAAAAATGATTATACCGAAGAAGTTACCTGATTTGCTGCAGTGATTAGCAACCGGCAGGAGCCGGCACCGTTGTCCCCGTGGGGACCGTTTAAAGTTTAAAAATGCATGGGAACTATCCATGGACAAGCCCGTGAACTCTGCAGGGCAACCACAAACGTTAGTGGCTTGTAAATATGTTGGGTACCGTTACCGTTTCCGCAATGCCGCCTCCGGAGAGGCAGGTTGGAGGGAGGGCCCTGAGCAGAGCAGGCCAGGGCCCAGCCACCAAAGGAACCGGTGGCCACCCTCTGGAGGGCAAGGACAGATCCCGCTCGGGTGACTTGTGCTGGACTGTGGGTCAAGGGGTGCTGCCTGGGTTTTAGGGGCAGCATCAGGGCCAGGTTGCTTGGGTGGGAGAGAGCAGAAACCGTGACCGTACACCGTTGAAACGTTTAAAGTAAATGTGCCTCCCGTTTGGGAAGAGTTGATTAAAAATGTTATGCTTATGTTATGATTAACCCTTGTTATCCCCTTTTTACAGAAAAATAAAACCGGTGTAGGACGGCAGCCCGCGGACGGTCTGCATTTTGCTAAGGGGGAATGTGTCGCCCTGGGCAAGCCAGGGGACACAGATAACAACACCACTACACCCCACACTCCAGGTAGGCACACCTGCTAACCAGAAATCCTTGTTGCCTCCCTCCAGAGGTTGATGATGCACACCAGGGGGTGGGCCAGGCGGTTGGCTCCGCCCACCAAGGAGCTCACAACTCTGGAGGCAGGAAGTAAACCAGGCAGAACTGTCAGGGACATGAAGGAGTGAACAGCAGATAGCCCGGGTAGGGCAAGAGTGCAGTCTAGCTGAGGGCTAGAGTAAACAACCAAGAATAGAAAGTGGAGGAAAGAAAAGGAGTAAAGGAGGAAAGCAAGAAGTGGTGACAGCGCAAAGAGTGTGCAAAGCCTGAGAGCCCAGCTGTGTGTAGGGCTAGAACAGCAAGGTCAGTGACGGCGGTGACTGTCCGGAGTGGGACAGTTCGGAAGTTCCTGGAAGGACCCCGTTGGCTGTGTGCCCGGTGGTCTGGAGCAGTGTTCCGAAGGACAGTCAGCACCAGGGCAGGGGCCTCTCGGACCCCGGCAAGGCTAGGAGTCGCCCAATTTGCCGAATCCGTCAGTGACGGGGACGCAGATCCCCCAACAACAAAGTCCCGATTGACGGCAACAGCCCGACCATTAACGGGGGAGACACCGCCACCGCCAAGGCACCAGTTTCCCCAGGGCCAGCGCCTGCGGGCAAAGTGTAGAGCTCCTCCGGCCCAGATTGCAGTCGGGGAGCGGGTAACCGGAGGGAATCCACCGATACCATCAGACAACATAGGTGCAAGGAAGAGAGAAGTCACCGTCACCTACCGGGAGTGCAGGTGCAGCCGTCTGTGGGACCGTCCTACCAGCCGTTGGTTTACCGTACAAACTGTGTCCGTGTCAGGCTGAGTGAGTACCATAGTGCCGCAAGGCACAGCGCTGCCCCCGCGTCCCTGCGCCCTCCAGGCCCTACACTTTACATCTCTCCACCGGGCCCCGGGATCACCAACCCCTACCCACGGAGGGGCAACACAACACCTGGCTGCTCCCATCACCATCCCCGGGACCCCCACACCGAGCAGCGGTGGTGCAATCACCACAACCGTGGGTGGCGTCACGAACTATAACCCCAACAAACAACCCCCCTTTCACTCACGGGCGAGGAGTGCCGCTCGAGACACCCCGGGATCCGGCCCGCAGCTCGAGCCACCAGTAGCAACTGCCGGACCCGAGCAGAAGGGGTGAGCGCGGTGTGCTGACACCCTCCTCCCAGCCCGCGACACAGGACAGGTCAGCAAGGTCAGCAACAGCGGTGATCGTCTGGAGGGGGACTGCTCGGAGGTTGCTGGAAGGACCGCGGTCGAGTAGTGGCCCGGCGGTCTGGAGCAGTATACGAAGGACAGTCAGCACCAGGGCAGGGGCCTCTCGGACCCCGGCAAGGCTAGGAGTCGCCATAATTTGCCGAATCCGTCAGTGAAGGGGACGTCGATCCCCCAACAACCAAGTCCTGATTGAAGACAACCGTCCAACCATTAGTGAGGAACACCGCCACCGCCAGGGCACCAGTTCCTCAGGGCCAGCATCTGCGGGCAAAAGAGGGCTCCTCCGGCCCATATCCAAGCCGGGGAGCGGGTTACCGGTGGGAACCCATCGCTACCAACTTAGAAACATCAGGTGCAGGTCAGAGGGACATCACCGTTACCTGCTGGGAGAGCAAGTGCAGCCGTCCGTGGGAACCGTCTTTCCAGCCGTGTGGTTTACCGTAAAACTGTGTCAACGTCTCAGGCTGAGTGAGTACCACAGTGCCGCAAGGCACCGCGCTGCCCCCGCGTCCCTGCGCCCACCAGGCCCTGCACCCTTCCACACCATCACCGGGCCCCGGGATCACCAACCCCTACCCACGGAGGGGCAACGCAACACCTGGCTGCTCCGCATCACCACTCCCGGGATCCCCATATTGAGCAGCGGTGGTGCTACAAATCACTACAACCGTGGGTGGCGTCACGGACAATCTCCCCAACAAAACCCCTTTCACTCACGGGCGAGGAGTGCCGCTCGAGAACCCCCGGGATCCGGCCCACCGCTCGAGCCACCACTGAGCAGCAGCAGCCGGACCCGAGCAGAGGGGTGAGCGCGGTGCCGGCACCCTCCTCCCCGCCCGCGACAACTTGGCGTCACGAACAGGATCTTACCGCTCTGCCGTTGGGTAGAGGTGCGCCTTGTAACCGCCGGTATCCGGCTGAAAATTTCCAGAAGTCGCCATCTTTGGCGCGAAAAGTTCCCGCTCGAGCGTCTTCTCGAGTAGCAGAGGCGCGAAGGCCAAAACTCCGCCCCAATAGAGGAGTGGCCGGAAAGAAGCTAAGGGGGACGCGATGGCGGCTGGCTGCGTGTGAGCGCGGCTATGGAAGCGGGGACGCCAGGACCCTGCGGCCATTGACTGGTTCCTGGAAGGGGCCGCTGCTAAAGATGCTGAGTCCAACCGACAACACCGTGATCCCCGCTGCTGGCCCCGCAGCGTGGGTGGAAGTCCGGACCGTCCAGCTAAGCAGCCGTCTGCAGGTCCGCATGCAGCTCCTCATGGAGGAGTGGGAGGCCGACATGGTGGAAGTGGTGGCGGCCATACGGAGACGCGAGACGGAGGGAGTCTTGGAACGGAGGGTAAGTGACCCACGCCCCTGTGCCCCTAGTGGGTCGGTCATCGCGGCTGAGGGACCCGGTCCATACCCGCTCGCCCTGCTACCTCCCCCGCTACCCGTGTTGGCTGCTGCTGCCCCGCCACTAGGCCCACTACCACCACCACCGGTAGCGGTACCCTGCCAATCCGCCCCGGCGGACAGACCTGCAGCAGAAGATCGTGACCACCCTGATCCGCTTCAATGGAAGAAGCCGGAGGCTGAGGCCGTCAGCAAAGATGCACCGGAGGCACGGCGGGGATGCAGCTGCCAGGAGGCAGAGCAGGCCATGTCACAGCGGGGTCCCTTATTACTGAAGGTGCCGGTCGTAGCCGACACGGAGGGACTCTGGCTGGGTCCGTCCCCTGCACACACTGAACCGGAGCAAACAGAAAGTGCTCCCGGCTGGGAGCGGCAGCAACAGCAGCTGCGCAGGGAGATCGATGCCCGAGAGGGGTGTAGAGCGGATGTGCATGCCCGCATGTATATGGAAGAAGATCGCCTGCAGCGAGCTACCATTGGGGTCCAGAGCGGTGCACCATGTGAAGGTGGCACTAGAGCCCCACGAGTGAGAATGGACTGTTGAGCCGCAAAAGGCAGCGGAGTGCCGCTGCACAGTCCCCGTTGGGACCACCTTTGTGTTGTTTAAAAGTTTGAAAAAGTTTGTTGAGAATGATAAGAAAAATGATGATTACCGAGTACTTCACCTGATTCTTTGTGATTGAACCGGCCGGAGCCGGCACCGTTGTCCCAGTGGGGACCGTTTAAAAAGTTGTTTAGCATGGGAACTATCCATGGACAAGCCTGTGAACTTACAGGGCAACAACAAACGTTAAGTGGCTTGTAAATATGTTGTTTTACTGTACCGTTTTCCGCAGTTGCCGCCTCCGGAGAGGCAGGTTGGAGGGAGGGCCCTCAGCAGAGCAGGCTGGGGCCCAGCCACCAAAGGAACTGGTGGCTACCCTCTGGAGGGGAAGGACAGATCCCGCTCGGGTAACTTGTGCTGGACTGTGGGTCAAGGGGTGCTGCCTGGGCTTTAGGGGCAGCATCAGGGCCAGGTTGCTTGGGTGGGAGAGAGCGGAAACCGTACCCGTAAAACCGTTTAAGAAATGTGCCTCCCGTTGTGGGAAAATGTTATGATTTATATGTTATCTTTTTACATTTACAGAAAAATAAAACCGGTGTTGGACGGACAGCCCGCGGACGGTCTGCATTTTGCTAAGGGGGAATGTGACGCCCTGGGCAAGCCAGGGGTCACAGGTCACTGCACCACCACACCCTACATCCCAGTCAGGAACACCAAGGCTACCAAAATCCTTGTTGCCTTCCTCCAGGGGCTGATGTTCACACCAGGGGGTGGGCCAGGCGGTTGGCTCCGCCCACCGAGGAGTACACAGCCCTGGAGGCGGGAGGAACCAGGCAGAACAGTGACGGAAGTGAAAGTAGAAGGAAGTGGTAGAGGAGCTAAGTGAAAGTGAAGTAGTAGTGGATCAAAGAAGAAAAGGAACAAAAGGGAGCGTAGAAAGGCCTGAAGTGAGTCCAGCTAAGTGCAGGACAGGTCAGCAAGGTCAGCAACAGCGGTGATCGTCTGGAGTGGGACTGCTCGGAGGTTGCTGGAAGGACCGCGGTCGAGTAGTGGCCCGGCGGTCTGGAGCAGTATACGAAGGACAGTCAGCACCAGGGCAGGGGCCTCTCGGACCCCGGCAAGGCTAGGAGTCGCCATAATTTGCCGAATCCGTCAGTGAAGGGGACGTCGATCCCCCAACAACCAAGTCCCGATTGAAGACAACCGTCCAACCATTAGTGAGAAACACCGCCACCGCCAGGGCACCAGTTCCTCAGGGCCAGCGTCTGCGGGCAAAAGAGGGCTCCTCCGGCCCATATCCAAGCCGGGGAGCGGGTTACCGGTGGGAACCCATCGCTACCAACTTAGAAACATCAGGTGCAGGTCAGAGGGACATCACTGTTACCTGCTGGGAGAGCAAGTGCAGCCGTCCGTGGGAACCGTCTTTCCAGCCGTGTGGTTTACCGTAAAACTGTGTCAACGTCTCAGGCTGAGTGAGTACCACAGTGCCGCAAGGCACAGCGCTGCCCCCGCGTCCCTGCGCCCACCAGGCCCTGCACCCTTCCACACCATCACCGGGCCCCGGGATCACCAACCCCTACCCACGGAGGGGCAACGCAACACCTGGCTGCTCCGCATCACCACTCCCGGGATCCCCATATTGAGCAGCGGTGGTGCTACAAATCACCACAACCGTGGGTGGCGTCACGGACAATCTCCCCAACAAAACCCCTTTCACTCACGGGCGAGGAGTGCCGCTCGAGAACCCCCAGGATCCGGCCCACCGCTTGAGCCACCACTGAGCAGCAGCAGCCGGACCCGAGCAGAGGGGTGAGCGCGGTGCCGGCACCCTCCTCCCCGCCCGCAACACACCCTAGAGTCACCAATCCTTCTCTTTTTGGCACTTGTAACTTCCGCCCACCACGTGGTATTACACCCCATACACATTATACAGCTGTCGGAGAACGACTCATCGGGCCATCGTCTATCCCTCCCGACTGTTCTGTACAAGGAACGGTTGGCTCCAGTGTCCTCTACTGGACTCCTCTGATGGACTTTTATCTCCTGGAGAACATAAAGGTTCAACCGGTCAAATTCAACAGGTCGGATCCTTCTCTCCTCTCAACATTATCTTATTGGGGACAATTGGGAGAACCCTAACCCTTACAAACTGATGTGTATGGAATATTACTGACTCCCACAGTCAGATGAAAGGAGAAAGAAGGACTTTTTGGACTTTTGATCCTTTTGTTTTCCCGGGAGATAAGGAGTCTGGTAGCGGGTCTATCATAGAAGACACACAGATAGCTGTCAGCTATTTTCTATCTCCCCAAGCCTCAAATCACAGCAAAGATCAATCATTTTGTCCTCTAACAGTAGTCAGTCCATCTTAATGGCCAACCTGCCGGTGATAGGAGACTTGGGCTACACAATAGGCAATAGATTGCCCAGTAGGCAGAAAGGAAAGTTGTAAGTCCAGAGTGATGATGCCATCCTTAGATAGGAGCCTAAATACTTAACCTGCAAAGATTACTGATAAGGAGGACCCCATCCCCAGAAAGTCATACCTGTCCCTATCTGAAGCTTAGCCACATCTCCTGGCCATATGCGTCAATGATTAAAAACAAATATTTGCACAGTCAATTCCTTTAATCCAAAATCACTGGGAACCAGTTGTTGTCAGATTGGTTTTCCACTTTCATAGAGAGTAAACCAGTTAAACCTTAATGACAGCTGAAATCACCACTATCAATACAGGCCTCCTATATACAGTATGAGCCCCACACAGCACTCCTATATACAGTATGAGAACTCTTATGCACAGTTTGAGCCTCCACAGGCCCCATATGTACAGCATCAGCCCCACACAGCCCTCCTATATACAGTATGAGACCCACACAGCCCTCCTATATACAGTATGAGACCCACACAGCCCCCCTACATATAGTATGAACCCACACTGTCCCCCTACATACAGTATGCAGCTACACAGGCCTCCTATATACAGTATAAGCCCCACACAGCCCCCCTACATATAGTATGAACCCTACACTGTCCCCCTACATACAGTATGCAGCTACACAGGCCTCCTATATACAGTATAAGCCCCACACAGCCCCCCTACATATAGTATGAACCCTACACTGTCCCCCTACATACAGTATGCAGCTACACAGGCCTCCTATATACAGTATGAGCCCCACACAGCCCCCCTACATATAGTATGAACCCTACACTGTCCCCCTACATACAGTATGCAGCTACACAGGCCTCCTATATACAGTATGAGCCCCACACAGCCTCCCTACATATAGTATGAACCCTACACTGTCCCCCTACATACAGTATGCAGCTACACAGGCCTCCTATATACAGTATAAGCCCCACACAGCCTCCCTACATATAGTATGAACCCTACACTGTCCCCCTACATACAGTATGCAGCTACACAGGCCTCCTATATACAGTATAAGCCCCACACAGCCTCCCTACATATAGTATGAACCCTACACTGTCCCCCTACATACAGTATGCAGCTACACAGGCCTCCTATATACAGTATAAGCCCCACACAGCCCCCCTACATATAGTATGAACCCTACACTGTCCCCCTACATACAGTATGCAGCTACACAGGCCTCCTATATACAGTATAAGCCCCACACAGCCCCCCTACATATAGTATGAACCCCACACTGTCCCCCTACATACAGTATGCAGCTACACAGGCCTCCTATATACAGTATGAGACCCACACAGCCCCCCTACATATAGTATGAACCCACACTGTCCCCCTACATACAGTATGCAGCTACACAGGCCTCCTATATACAGTATAAGCCCCACACAGCCCCCCTACATATAGTCTGAACCCTACCCTGTCCCCCTACATACAGTATGCAGCTACACAGGCCTCCTATATACAGTATGAGCCCCACACAGCCCCCCTACATATAGTATGAACCCTACACTGTCCCCCTACATACAGTATGCAGCTACACAGGCCTCCTATATACAGTATAAGCCCCACACAGCCCCCCTACATATAGTATGAACCCTACACTGTCCCCCTACATACAGTATGCAGCTACACAGGCCTCCTATATACAGTATAAGCCCCACACAGCCCCCCTACATATAGTATGAACCCTACACTGTCCCCCTACATACAGTATGCAGCTACACAGGCCTCCTATATACAGTATAAGCCCCACACAGCCTCCCTACATATAGTATGAACCCTACACTGTCCCCCTACATACAGTATGCAGCTACACAGGCCTCCTATATACAGTATGAGCCCCACACAGCCCCCCTACATATAGTATGAACCCTACACTGTCCCCCTACATACAGTATGCAGCTACACAGGCCTCCTATATACAGTATGAGCCCCACACAGCCTCCCTACATATAGTATGAACCCTACACTGTCCCCCTACATACAGTATGCAGCTACACAGGCCTCCTATATACAGTATAAGCCCCACACAGCCTCCCTACATATAGTATGAACCCTACACTGTCCCCCTACATACAGTATGCAGCTACACAGGCCTCCTATATACAGTATAAGCCCCACACAGCCTCCCTACATATAGTATGAACCCTACACTGTCCCCCTACATACAGTATGCAGCTACACAGGCCTCCTATATACAGTATAAGCCCCACACAGCCCCCCTACATATAGTATGAACCCTACACTGTCCCCCTACATACAGTATGCAGCTACACAGGCCTCCTATATACAGTATAAGCCCCACACAGCCCCCCTACATATAGTATGAACCCCACACTGTCCCCCTACATACAGTATGCAGCTACACAGGCCTCCTATATACAGTATAAGCCCCACACAGCCTCCCTACATATAGTATGAACCCTACACTGTCCCCCTACATACAGTATGCAGCTACACAGGCCTCCTATATACAGTATGAGCCCCACACAGCCTCCCTACATATAGTATGAACCCTACACTGTCCCCCTACATACAGTATGCAGCTACACAGGCCTCCTATATACAGTATAAGCCCCACACAGCCCCCCTACATATAGTATGAACCCTACACTGTCCCCCTACATACAGTATGCAGCTACACAGGCCTCCTATATACAGTATAAGCCCCACACAGCCCCCCTACATATAGTATGAACCCCACACTGTCCCCCTACATACAGTATGCAGCTACACAGGCCTCCTATATACAGTATAAGCCCCACACAGCCTCCCTACATATAGTATGAACCCTACACTGTCCCCCTACATACAGTATGCAGCTACACAGGCCTCCTATATACAGTATAAGCCCCACACAGCCTCCCTACATATAGTATGAACCCTACACTGTCCCCCTACATACAGTATGCAGCTACACAGGCCTCCTATATACAGTATAAGCCCCACACAGCCTCCCTACATATAGTATGAACCCTACACTGTCCCCCTACATACAGTATGCAGCTACACAGGCCTCCTATATACAGTATAAGCCCCACACAGCCCCCCTACATATAGTATGAACCCCACACTGTCCCCCTACATACAGTATGCAGCTACACAGGCCTCCTATATACAGTATAAGCCCCACACAGCCTCCCTACATATAGTATGAACCCTACACTGTCCCCCTACATACAGTATGCAGCTACACAGGCCTCCTATATACAGTATAAGCCCCACACAGCCCCCCTACATATAGTATGAACCCCACACTGTCCCCCTACATACAGTATGCAGCTACACAGGCCTCCTATATACAGTATAAGCCCCACACAGCCCCCCTACATATAGTATGAACCCTACACTGTCCCCCTACATACAGTATGCAGCTACACAGGCCTCCTATATACAGTATAAGCCCCACACAGCCTCCCTACATATAGTATGAGCCCTACACTGTCCCCCTACATACAGTATGCAGCTACACAGGCCTCCTATATACAGTATAAGCCCCACACAGCCCCCCTACATATAGTATGAACCCTACACTGTCCCCCTACATACAGTATGCAGCTACACAGGCCTCCTATATACAGTATGAGCCCCACACAGCCCCCCTACAAATAGTATGAACCCCACACTGTCCCCCTACATACAGTATGCAGCTACACAGCCCTCCTATATACAGTATAAGCCCCACACAGCCCCCCTACATATAGTATGAACCCTACACTGTCCCCCTACATACAGTATGCAGCTACACAGGCCTCCTATATACAGTATGAGCCCCACACAGCCCCCCTACAAATAGTATGAACCCTACACTGTCCCCCTACATACAGTATGTGTGAAGCCCCACAGGTGTGGTGTCGGTGCATTACCTTCAGGGACTCCACTCGGCTGGATCTTGTCACCGGTAGGAGATCTTCTATTTGTCGTGACGCCACTCTCAGTATTGCGGTCAGTGGGGACCGCCACTGCAGGTTGAGGGACGCCTGGGGCTGATGGTGAGTGCAGTTAGTTGGAATAGCCTCCTGAGAGTGAGGCAAGCCCCAGGGCCCTGTGTAGGTGCGTAGTACCACAAGGCGCAGAATAACTCCACACACGCAGAATGTCTTTCAGGGGTTTTACTCACTTCAGGTGGCAGGGTGAGTAACCCGGGCGTAGCTGGGATGAACCAGGCTGGAACCAGGTATCCTTCAGGCTGACTTCTGATGGTGACTACCAACTCGCCTTCCTTAGCCCTTAGTGGTTTGGGGTAACCCCGACTTTTAGTCCCTATGGGGGTCACCCAGGGAAGTTGCTGAAGCCTCTCCCCCCTTCGGTTGCCGTTTGCTTGTAGCCTGGGCCAGGACACTCCAGCTGCTTGCCTCCTGTGAACTATGGGCCCTAACTGTGGCTACGTGGCTGCGGCTTTTAGGTGTTGTGGTGTGGGCTTTGAGGGCCCCACACCAGCAGGTTTAGCAGGGAAAGGTGGATCTATCCCCGCTCCGGGATCTGCCGCCCGTTTGGGCCTGGTTCTCCCTAGCAGTCTCCTTACTTCCCACTCTGTGCTCTCTCTCTAGCTGGAGATGGGTTTCGGGTAGCACTCCTAGGTGACCGTTCTCCCCCGTCGGTAGCCACTGCGCGGACGCTGTCAGACTGCAACAGCCCCAGGGGTAGGGGTCTGCTCTCTTCGGAGCTCCCTGGACTCTGCACTGAACCGGCTCACTGCTCCTCCTCTCCTGTTCTTGCCTACGCCACCTAGCAACCAGGCTCTCTTACCACACCCCTTGAGAGGAGATGGAGGCTTTTGGCCCCCTCCACTATTCCAGTGGAGGTGAAGGCTTTTCCCCCTCCTGGGATCCCCAGGGGTCCTCTCAAAGGTACATGTGTGAGACCTGATCACTATGCGCCTGTGTAGTCACACCTCGGTCAGCCTTCTGGATTACCTGTATTGTACTGTCCCCAGCATGGGTGCAGTACTCAGTGGTGCCTGACCAGGTCAGGGGCGCCACATATGCAGCTACACAGGCCTCCTATATACAGTATAAGCCCCACACAGCCTCCCTACATATAGTATGAACCCTACACTGTCCCCCTACATACAGTATGCAGCTACACAGGCCTCCTATATACAGTATAAGCCCCACACAGCCCCCCTACATATAGTATGAACCCCACACTGTCCCCCTACATACAGTATGCAGCTACACAGCCCTCCTATATACAGTATAAGCCCCACACAGCCTCCCTACATATAGTATGAACCCTACACTGTCCCCCTACATACAGTATGTGTCGCGGGCGGGGAGGAGGGTGTCAGCACACTACGCTCACCCCTTCTGCTCGGGTCCGGCGGCTGCTGCTCAGTGGTGGCTCGAGCGGTGGGCCGGATCCCGGGGGTTTCTCGAGCGGCACCCCTCGCCCGTGAGTGAAAGGGGTTTGTTGGATGTGGGAATTGTTTATTGTCCGTGACGCCACCCACGGTTGTGGTGATTTCACCACCGCTGCTCAATATGGGGGTCCCGGGGATGGTGATGCGGAGCAGCCAGGTACTGCATTGCCCCTCCGTGGGTAGGGGTTGGTGATCCCGGGGCCCGGTGATGGTGAGGGAGGTGCAGGGCCTGGTGGGCGCAGGGACGCGGGGGCAGCGCTGTGCCTTGCGGCACTGTGGTACTCACTCAGCCTGAGACGTTGACACAGTTTTTACGGTAAACCAAACGGCTGGATAGACGGTCCCACGGACGGCTGCACTTGCTCTCCCAGTAGGTGACGGTGATGTCCCTCTTCCTTGCACCTTTATGTACTTGTTGGTTGCGATGGGTCCCCACCGGTAACCCGCTCCCCGGCTTTAAGCTGGACCGGAGGAGCTCTACTCTTTGCCCGCAGGCGCTGGCCCTAAGAAACTGGTGCCTTGGCGGTGGCGGTGTCTCTTCTACTCTGGTTGGGCTGTTGCCTTCAATCGGGACTTGGTTGTTGGGGGATCGACGTCCCCGTCACTGACGGATTTGGCAAATTATGGCGACTCCTAGCCTTGCCGGGGTCCGAGAGGCCCCTGCCCTGGTGCTGACTGTCCTTCGGAACACTGCTCCAGACCGCCGGGCACACAGCCTACGGGGTCCTTCCAAGAACGTCCAAACGGTCCCCCTCCAGACAGTCACCGCCGTTGCTGACCTTGCTGACCTGTCCTGCACACAGCTGGACGACTTCAGGCTTTTCTCTCTGTCACCTCACTTGCTTTCCTCCTTTACCACTTTTTCTACTTTCTACTTGCACTACTTGTTTACTCCTTTCACTTCCTCCTCATAAACTGAACTCCTCACTCAAGCCCTGCCTGGGCTAATCTGCCTGGTTTCTCCCGCCTCCAGAGCTGTGAACTCCTCGGTGGGCGGAGCCAACCGCCTGGCCCACCCCCTGGTGTGAATCATCAGCTTCTGGAGGAAGGCAACAAGGATTTTTGGTTAGCTGTGGTGTTCCTAGCTGGGATGTAGGGTGTGGTGGTGTGTGACCTTTGTCCCCTGGCTTGCCCAGGGCGACACATATGCAGCTACACAGGCCTCCTATATACAGTATAAGCCCCACACAGCCTCCCTACATATAGTATGGACCCCACACTGTCCCCCTACATACAGTATGCAGCTACACAGGCCTCCTATATACAGTATAAGCCCCACACAGCCTCCCTACATACAGTATGAGAATCCTTATGCACAGTTTGAGCCTCCACAGGCCCCATATGTACAGCCTCAGCCCTGCACAGCCCCCTATATACAGTATGAGCACCCCTATATACAGTATGAGACCCACACAGCCCCCCTACATATAGTATGAACCCCACACTGTCCCCCTACATACAGTATGCAGCTACACAGGCCTCCTATATACAGTATGAGACCCACACAGCCCCCCTACATATAGTATGAACCCCACACTGTCCCCCTACATACAGTATGCAGCTACACAGGCCTCCTATATATAGTATGAGCCCCACACAGCCTCCCTACATACAGTATGAGAACCCCTATACACAGTTTGAGCCCCCACAGGCCCCCTATGTACAGCATCAGGCCCGCACAGCCCCCTATATACAGTATGAACCCCACTATATACAGTATGAGCCCCACACAGTACCCCTACATACAGTATGAGCCCACACAGGCCTCCTATGTACATCAGCCCCACACAGCCCCCCTATGTACAGTTTGGGAACTCCTATATGCAATATGAGCCCCCACAGGCCTCGTATGTACAACATCAGCCCCACACAGCCCCGTATATACAGTATGAGCACCCCAATATACAGTATGATCTCCACACAGTACCCCTATATATAGTATGAGCCCCACACAGTCACCCTACATATAGTATGAGCCCACACAGGCCCCCTATGTAGAGTATGAGCACCCGTATATGTGGCGCCCTGGACAAGCCAGGTCGTCACAGGTACTACACCAACACACCCTACACCCCGGTTAGGCACACCGAAGCCAAACACAAAATCCTTGTTGCCTTCCTCCAGGGGCTGATGTGCACACCAGGAGAGTGGGCCAGGCGGTTGGTCCCGCCCACCGAGGAGTTCACAGTCCTGGAGGCGGGAAAAAGAGAGCAGATTAGTTTGGAAGTGGAGAAGTGAGGTGGTAAAAGAGCAGTCTGAAGTTGGTCCGGGTTTGTGGCCCGGACAGAACAGCAAGGTTGGCAGACGGTGGTGACCGTCTGCAGGAGTGGCCTATTGGAGCTAGCCATAAGGACCGTGGACGGGCGGTGGCCCGGCGGTACCAGACCGGTACGCAAAGAGAAGCCAGCACCAACCGGCAGGGGCTTACGGACCCCGACCAGGCTTGGAGTTGCCGCAAATTGGTCAAATCCGTTAGCGAAGGGAACCTCCGGGGTTTCCCAGCAGCCAAGTCCCGATAGAAGGCAACAGTCCAACCGTTAGAGGGAAGCACAGTCACCGCCAAGGCTACAGTTCCCAGGGCCAGAGCCTGTGGGCAAAAGGGGATCGGGTTACTGGTGGGAACCCATTGGAACCATACACACTACACAGGTGCAGGGAAAAGGCAGTCACCATCAACCTGCCGGGAGGAGAACAACCGCAGCCGCCTGTGGGACCCGTCCATCCAGCCGTTTGTTTGACCAGAGACTTTGTGTGAATTACTGGCTGAGTGAGTACCACCGTGCCGTGCGGCACAGCGCTGCCCCCGCGACCCTGCACCTCACCAGGCCCCGTAACCCGCCTGCCAACCATCCCTACCTCCCTCACCGGGCCCCGGGACAACCAACCCCCTACCCACGGAGGGGAGAACCAACATCTAAGCTGCTCCCTGTCACCGCTCCCGGGATCCCCGTCCAGAGCAGCGGTGGTGTCACTAACCTCACCACAACCGTGGGTGGCGTCACGGACAATATCCCTAAAAACCACCCCCTTTCACTCACGGGCGAGGAACGCCGCTTGAGTCCCCGGGATCCGGCCCACCGCTCGAGCCACCACCAGCAGCAGCAGTAGCCGGACCCGAGCAGTGGGTGAGCGCAGCGTCCCCTCCTCCGCCCGCGACATATATACAGTATGATCCCCACATAGCCCCCTACCTATATACTGTACAGTATGAGATCTCCTATATACAGTATTGGATCCCACATAGCCCCCTATATGAATTATGAGCCCCCACATAGCTTCCTATATACAGTATGAGCCCCACATAGCCTCCTATATACAGTATGAGCCCCACATAGCCTCCTATATACAGTATGAGCCCCCACATAGCCCCCTATATGAATTATGAGCCCCCACATAGCCTCCTATATACAGTATGAGCCCCCACATAGCCCCCTATATGAATTATGAGCCCCCACATAGCCTCCTATATACAGTATGAGCCCCACATAGCCTCCTATATACAGTATGAGCCCCCACATGGCCCCCTATATGAATTATGAGCCCCCACATAGCCTCCTATATACAGTATGAGCCCCCACATAGCCTCCTATATACAGTATGAGCCCAAACCTAGCCTCCTATATGCATTATGAGCCCCCACATAGCCTCCTATATATAGCATGAGCCCACACCTAGCCTCCTATATACAGTATGAGCCCACACCTAGCCTCCTATATACAGTATGAACCCACACCTAGCCTCATATATGCATTATGAGCCCACACATAGCCACCTATATACATTATGAGCCCCCACACAGCCTCCTATATACAGTATGAGCCCCCACATAGCCCTCTATATAGTTTGAGCCCCCACACAGCCTCCTATAAGTACAGACACACATCTCACGTAGAAATAAAGCCCCCCACATGCTCACCTCCCTCGCGTTCCATCAGTCATGTGCTCTGCTTCCGCCATTAGTGGACTGACAGAGCAAACGCAATGATGTGACGTGATTGGTGGAAGATGGAGCTGACGGAGCACCACCAATGTATTTGCCACTATCCACATCCTCAGGATGCTGATCGCGGTGATATCGGGAGTATGCGGTGGGTGGTGAATGGCACGGTGTGGACCCTGGTTTATGCCCTTTAGATGTCTCGGCCTACAGGCCAGACTGGAGCAGCCCATCCCTGCTCTAATGTGTATGGACACATTGGCCAACTGATGGTGGGGTTAGATGTCAATCAGACATGTCTGATTTCGGACTGCCGATCACTTTGTGCTAACAGAGATAACCCGCTGGTAAAAATGGGCCAAACAAGCGCTTCTGTGTGTGATTTTTTGAAAAAATTGAAATTTGAGGCACGCGAAAGTCCCACATGGACCAGGTATTACATGTTCATATGTTCACCATTGACTACTGTGACCACTGAGTACAGCGTGGATCGCCCAACTTGTTATCACCGGTGATACTGATCGGTTGGGTTCCAACTGCTGGGAGATTGGGGAGTTTGTGTCACCGATGGGGCGATTAAGTTTTAGTACAAGAACATTCACTTAGAGAAAAAAAAAATACTGAATCAAGGAGCAGATTACTATCACCTTCCCTGTCCTTGGGGCCATTAGAGGTGGGATTATTCTGTAAGGAGGGGTCTTGTATAAATAGGATGGAGTTTGTAGCTCGGGACAGTCCCTGGCTCCATCCTCCAGCACCATGAGCCTCATCCTCAGCCTAATCCTGTTTTGGGCAGGAGCCTCTTCTGTAGTTTCCGGTAAGACCTTCTTCTCCTTATTCTTCAATCTTTTTTTTCACTTTTTATACTTACTTTTGTGTTCTTGTTTTTTGTTTTGTTTTTTTTGCCTTTTTTCCACTAAAATTGTTGGATCATTTCCAAAGCGTGAATAGTAAAGGCAAAACCTCAAAATCTGAAAATATATGGGAGACTGAAGTTAGCCCCAATAT
The DNA here is from genome assembly GCF_048569485.1 of Anomaloglossus baeobatrachus. Classification (NCBI taxonomy): domain Eukaryota; kingdom Metazoa; phylum Chordata; class Amphibia; order Anura; family Aromobatidae; genus Anomaloglossus; species Anomaloglossus baeobatrachus. The sequence goes on along the minus strand of NC_134363.1, from coordinate 33,442,937 downwards.
TCGCCTTTCTTTCCCATGCTACTTCTCCAACAGTTTGGGATCCTAAGATATGGGAAGCTGTTTGAGCTGTTCCTGTGATTGCTGTTGGTATAGTGGAATAGTTTTCTCTTCAGGTCATTGGATAGCTTTTTTATTTTATTTTATTTAAATAGTATTTTTATGTTAGATGAACGTAGTACGGTATATTTAGTATTGTTATTAAAGTCAGTAAGAATTATTATTGTTGTTGTTGTTATTATTATCATTGTTGTTTTTATCATTTTTGTATTCTTATTAATAATAATAATAATAATAATAATAACAATACTAAAAATCAATAGTATAATAATAATAATAATAATAATTATTATTATTATTAATAGTTTTATTATTTATGTTTATTATTTTTATTCTTATTATTGTTATTATTGTTGTTTTTATCATTATTATTATTTTGTATTATTAGTACATTTATTAAGAATTATTACTGTTATTACTGATGTGCTATTATTAATCATAATTAATACCACATCAATATTTGTTATTATTGTAATTCATAATATCTATATTTATTATTACTGATATTTGTATTATTGTTGTTATCATTATTATTTTGTATTATTACTAGTTATTACAAATTATTACTGTTATTACTATTTTTTTCATTATTATTAATAATAGCAATAATAATTGCTATTATCATTAATAATAATAATAATAATAATAATAATAATAATAAAATTGTATTATTAGTTATTATTGTTATAATCATTATTATTAGTATTATTATTATTATGTAGTATTATTAAAGTTATTAAGAATTATTATTACTGTTATTATTACTAATTTATTAATATTGTTTGTTATTGTTTTTATTATTATTGTTTTTATTATTAATAATTACATCAATATTTGTTATTATGGTAGTAATAATATTTTTTTATTATTAATAGTAATGTTAGTTTTTTGTATTTATTATTAATTATTATTATTATTATTATTATTATATTTTTGGATTATTATATTTAGATTTTTTTCTGGATTTTTCTTAGACTTTTTAGATATCAGTTGCATATCGGTACCAGGAAACCTGAAACAGATCGATGCCGGTGCTGGACAAGTGTGGGGAGTTGATGATCAAGACCAGATCTTCCAGTTGGTCGGTAACACCTTCCAGCAGTTTCCCGGGCAGCTCATTCACGTGTCTGTCGGACCAGCTGGAGTCTGGGGGGTCAACAGGGCAAATACTATCTTCAATCTTCAGGACAATGTGTGGACGGTTGTGCCAGGTAAAATTAGGTTGCACGTAGACTACACAATTGAGGCTATTAAACAAATGCCGATCGGCTACATAGACTGTTTCTGCTCCTGTTTGTGTACACCTTGATTGGTTCTATGTGCTCGTTCCTTGTGCACAGACTTTCATCGATCTGAGCGTGTAAACAGGCTGACAATCACCCGCCGAATGAGCAAAACACATATTTGTTGGCTGGAATAATTTTCAAGCTTGCTTAACGGTCATTGTTCTCAGCAGCACATCGTCTTGTGTAAACAGTATGTGCTGCTGAGAGCGATGACTGTTAAGCAAGCTTAAAAATTATTCCAACCAACAAATATGCGTTTTGATCATTCGGAGGGTGATTGTCAGCCTGTTTACACTCTCCGATTATCAAGAAACATGATCGGTAACAGCTCTGTGCCCACAAACCGTCATTGTTCTCGGCAGCACATAATGTGCTGCCAAAAATGATGACCTTGAAAAAAGCTTAAGAATTATTACACCAGGCAAAAGAGTATTTTGCTCGTTCGGAATCCTCATTTCTGGTGTACAAAGCGCAGGGAGCAAAATCTAAGATGTAGTGCTGCCTACTGAACATATCCTTAAAGGCGCCAAACCCAACAGATAACAGTCAACCTACTGATTGTTCGGCTGAACGTTTGGCCGGCACCTATCTTGGCCGGTTCTCTGTTGAGCGTTCTTGTGCTCTCTATGAGAGAGCCGCTGCCAGACTCCTCTGGAGACTGCTTACCTCGCCAAGAACAAAAGGAACCGCTGTCTGAAATTAGACATTCTGGCTCCTTATTTCCTCCGACATCACCGACATCTCAATAGTCCCTAGACATTTTTCAAGAGGTTGACATGGATTTCTTGGGTAGCTAATAGAGATGACCGAGCAGATCAGGCAAAATTTGATTCACTGAGAAGTTGTCCTCCTTGAATTTAATGTCCGTCATTATGCTCTGTGGTCTTGCAGGACCACAAAGGATATTAATATGTAAAAAATATAAAAAAAATACTTCTACTCACCCTCCACTTACCTCTCTGGCTCCTCCACTCCTCACCACCACCCTTCGGGTCTTCATCGCATATTTAGATCTCCCCCACATGCTTCATTTTAAGGTTTAAGATCCCAGTTCTTCCTGGTTTGATGAGGCCTGGGAGGGTTGTGCCTAAATGTGCACCTAAGATTATGTTGTCATGACCTCGCGAGCATATGTGCAGAACCCAAAGTTGGCCTCAACAAACCCGAAAGCAGTCGCACCCTTCTGGTCCTCACGCATATTTAGATCTCCACAACGTGCTTCATTTTAAGGTTTAAGGTCTCAGTTGTTCCAGATCTGATGAGGCCTGGGAGGGTGGTGCCTAAATGTGCATCAAAGATTATGTTGCCATGGCATGTGCCATGACCTCATGAGCATATGGGCAGAACTCAAACTGGGCCTCATTAAACCCAGAAGCAGTAGCACCCTTCCGGTCCTCATCTGATATTTAGATCTCCACCACGTGCTTTATTTTAAGGTTTATGGTCTCAGTTGTTCCTGGTTTGATGAGGCCTGGGAGGGTTGTGCCTAAATGTGCACCAAAGATTATGTTGTCGTGACTGCGCCATGACTTCGCGAGTGCAGAACCCAAACTGGGCCTCAAATAACCTGAAAGCAGTTGCACCCTTCCGGTTCTCATCTCATATTTAGATCTCCACCATGTGCTTCATTTTAAAGTTTAAGGTCTCCGTTTTTCCAGGTCTGATGAGGCCTGGGAGGGTTCTACCTAAATGTGCACCAAAGATTATGGTGTCATGGCGTGTGCCATGACCTTGTAAGCGCATGCACAGAACTCAAACCGGGCCTCATCAAACACGGAAGCAGTCGCACCCTTCCAGTCCTCATTGCATATTTAGATCTCCACCACGTGCTTCATTTTAAGGTTTAAGGTCTCAGTTCTTTCAGGTCTGATGAGGTCTGGGAGGGTTCTGTCTAAATGTGCACCAAAGATTATGGTGTCATGGCATGCACCATGACCTCGCGAGCACATGAGCAGAACCTAAACTGAGTCTCAACAAACCCAGAATCAATCGCACCCTTCTGGTCCTTATCTCATATTTAGATCTCCACCATGTGCCTCATTTTAAGGTTTAAGGTCTCAGTTTGTCCAGGTCTGATGAGGCCTGGGAGGGTTGTGCCTAAATGTGGAACAAAGATTATGGTGTCATGACATGCGCAAGATTATGGTGTCATGGCATGTGCCAAGACCTCCCGAGCGCATGAGCAGAACCCAAACTGGGCCTCAACTAACCTGGAAGCAGTTGCACCCTTCCGGTCCTCATCTCATATTTAGATCTCCACCATGTGCTTCATTTTAAGGTTTAAGGTCTCAGTTTTTCCAGGTCTGATGAGGCCTGGGAGGGTTGTGCCTAAATGTGCACCAAAGATTATGTTGTCATGGCAGGCGCCATGACCTCGCGTCTGCAGAACCCAAACCAGGCCACATCAAACCCGGAAGCAGTTGCCCCAGCATGAGAGGCCCAGGGAATTTGACGATCGAAATATGTGACGAGGACCACATGGGTAACAGTGAGGAGCAGATAGGTTGGAGAGGTGTGTAATAAGGTGAGCATAAGGATTTTTTTTTACATTTTAATGGCCTTTTTCGGTTCAGACCCTTGATAGTGAATCACAAAAACAAATCGGCAAATATTTGTAAAATTTAACTAGAATTTAATTGCCCGCAAATAATTAGCTCATCTATAGTAGCTACCTACACATTTTTACGAAACGATAGGAATGATATTGTCCAATCAACCTGAGTGTCATATACTGCCTCTAGTGGCCAAGACCAAGCATTACTCAATGTACCTGTCCTAATTTCACTGTCCATTTCAATACCTACAGGTGGCCTTAATCAGGTGGATGCCGGCGGTTCTATCTATCTGGCTGGAGTGGCCTCCCAGAACAATGTGTATTGCTCAACTCCTCCTTCGTTCAATCCATTTACTCTTATTGATGGCTCTCTGAAATATTACAGCTGTGGGCTGTATGGCTGCTGGGGTGTCGACAACGCTAATAACGTCTATTACCGTGAATTTGTGACCCAAGACTTATGCCAGGGAGTTAAATGGCAGCCACTGGCTGGCAGCCTGAGCATGCTGGAGGTGGGCACCGATGGCTCCGTCTATGGTGTCAACGCAGCTGGAGAAGTATTCAAGAGGTGAGGAAAGAAGCACATGCTAGAATGTGTCTGAATGTATTGGGATGCCTGTCATGGTGGCATTAAGCGCTGTTCAGATTGCAGATTCTGACACTCCGCCTAATGGTTTCTCTGGTGTCTGGGATCAACATAGGTGGACTAGGGCTCTGACCTGCTGAGTGCTGATTCATAGGCAGGCCAGCAAGAGTTAATCTTTGCTAGTCTGATTGCTCTTTTAGTCACATGTTGTGGGGAGACCTATTGCATCTGTTCTCCTTCTATTTATGCTGGTGGAATCTTTCCCCCTATGCCAGGTATAGTTTATTCTATGTTGGTCTGTGAGGTGTGGTGTCCCAAACTCTCTGGTGAAAGTGTCATGATCCAGGTCTGTATCGGCTGCTGTGGTTTGATTATTTCACCCAGCTCCAGCCTGGTCGTGTCAGGAGTTAACTCCTCCCTGCCTCACTCTGGTTTCCAGGACACTATCCTGGTACTGCACCTCCGTTTCAGTGCCAGTGATAGTTTATGCTCTGCAACGTGTGTTACTGGCTCTGGTGAGTTACCTGAACTATTTTCCTCTCAGCTACCTTGTTCTGACCCGTACTCTCCTGCATTCAACCATCTGTTCCAGTCCCTGACTACCCGCTGTCTACTGTGTACCTACCCTTCCCTGTCTGTCTTATCCTGGTCCCGAGCTATTTGTCCTCCTCCCTTGTTTGTACTTGGACTTCCCGGCTTCTGAACTGTATCCTTGTTCCTAACTTCTGTTGCATACATGACTTCAGGGCTTCCAACCCTCGGCTATCACCTGACCACGATTTGATCATCCCTTTGCTACTGACGAGACCTCCTACTGCTGACCTGGTTTACTAACTACTCTACTGCCCTCTGGTGGCTTGCCTGCTAACTGCACTCTGAAGCTACACGGCTTGTAGCTTCAGCGTCTCCCTTAGTATGCTGTGACAGTGCTTAAGTTGTGCCTATTGCTTAGAGCAGTTGTGGAGTGGTGTGGTGTCCCAGACTTTCTGGTAAAAGTTGTGCCTGCTGCTTGGTGCGGTTTTGGAGTTTACCCCTGTTGTTTTCTACTTCCTTCCTGCTCTTCTTTTTCCTCTTGACTCTCTTACCTTTGTGTGTGAATGTGGTGTGACAGAGTTTTGGTTTTCCCCTGTTTGTCTTTATCTGTGGCTTTAACAAATTCCTGTCCTGTGGGAGGAGGAATCAGATCAGGACTGGTCAGGAGCAGGGCCAGGAAGGTGGCTCAGGCCTCTCCACCATCAGGAGTATCCCTTAGTGTGGGGTTAACATAGGGCCTCCTAGCTTGAGGGACAACTTAGGAGCCCCATGACAGATGATGGGCTGATATCCTATTCCTCATAAACTCCTTGACGCTGAGATATGAGGGTCTCTTTGACGGGGGTCTCACATTGTAGAATCACTTTGGAAAAACCATTGTTCTAACGATCTTTTGTTTTCTGTTTCAGGCTTGATATCTTTGATAGAGGCCCCTACGGCTCAGGATGGTACCGATTTGACACCTGCAACAACAGTATCAAGCACGTGACCTATGATTCCGGATTTCTGTGGCTTCTGTCTCAAAGCGGAGACATTTTTAAATGCACTGAGGTTACTTCTTAGTTCTTCTTAGTTTTTCCCGAAAGTTTCTTATGTTTCATAGTTTCCCAATCACTTTTCTTAAGACGGTGAATTTTTCATTTGCGATGTGTGGCTTACATGTATTAAAATTTTTGATGGAAGCTTCTGCTTTGTTTATTCCGCATTGTTCTAGACTTTTCCTCGGGACTGTATTAAGGTCTTCTTTTTCTGGGGGCTTTTATTTTGGGGGGTGTCCTATACAAATAGTCCGGACATAAATGAAAAAATGTTATAGTAACGCAAAAGCAACAATCTACATGACCAAATTAAAGGGGGTGTTCCATCTCAGAAAGTGATAGAATGTTCTAGAATATTCTCTCTCTTTTCTAAGTCGTTGCGGTCAAACTACCATAATCCCCATTATTCTGATAATGTAGCGTCCAGTTGCTAATTGTGCCAAGAACTGTGCAGCGCGGCTCCATCCACCATCACTGCGGCCTCTTTATTCCCCGGCGTGGTGGGGGTTTTGACTGTCTATCTATATTATATCACCACTTATATCTGGCCGCTACCACTACGTACAGGGCTGCGTCCAGGTTTTCGTGGGCTTTGGGCGAAATAGTCTCATTGGGCCCCATGGACAAGCAGACGCACATACACAGATACGTACACATACACAGACACACACATACACAGATACATACACATACACAGACACGTACATACACAGATACGTACACAGATACCTACACAGATACCTACACATACACAGATACCTACACATACACAGATACCTACACATACACAGATACCTACACATACACAGATACCTACACATACACAGATACCTACACATACACAGACATGCAAATACACAGACATGTACACATACACAGACACGCACATACACAGACACGCACATACACAGACACGCACATACACAGACACGCACATACACAGACACGCACATACACAGACACGCACATACACAGACACGCACATACACAGAAGCGTACACATACACAGAAACGTACACATACACAGAAACGTACACATACACAGAAACACACACATACACAGACACACATACACAGACACACACATACACAGATATGCACATACACAGATAGATACACAGGCACGCACATACACAGATATGTACACATACACAGATGTGTACACATATACGTACATATACAGGCATACGTACACATACACGCACATAGACAGATACATACACATACACAGACATGCACATACACAGATACGTACACATACACAGACATGCACATACACAGATACGTACACATACACAGACATGCACATACACAGATACATACACAGACATGCACATACACAGATACGTACACATACACAGACATGCACATACACAGATACATACACAGACATGCACATACACAGATACGTACACATACACAGACATGCACATACACAGATACATACACAGACATACACATACACAGATACGTACACATACACAGACATGCACATACACAGATACGTACACATACACAGACATGCACATACACAGATACGTACACATGCACAGACATGCACATACACAGATACGTACATATACAGGCATACGTACACATACACAGACATGCACATACACAGATACGTACATATGCACAGACATGCACATACACAGATACGTACACATACACAGACATGCACATACACAGATACGTACACATGCACAGACATGCACATACACAGATACGTACATATACAGGCATACGTACACATACACAGACATGCACATACACAGATACGTACATATGCACAGACATGCACATACACAGATACGTACACATACACAGACATGCACATACACAGATACGTACACATGCACAGACATGCACATACACAGATACGTACACATACACAGACATGCACATACACAGATACGTACACATGCACAGACACGCACATAGACATATTTGTACAAAGACATGCAAATACACAGATACGTACATGTACCGCCCCGTTCTCAGCAGCAGCCGAGCTGCTCGGATCCGGCCCTTTTGTGGGTGGCTCGAGGGTCTCCGGACGCGGGGGCCTCACGGTCACTTCAAATGTAAAGGGGAGGTGATGGGATGGTGGGTGTAGGACGTAGATGTACGGGCTGGGCCGTACGGAGTTCATGACGCCACCCACAGTGTGTGGTGATATTGGACACCACCGCTGCAGTTACAGGGCACCCGGGGGAGATGTTGTGCAGAAAGTTGTTAACCCCTCCGTGGGCAGGGATGGTGGCCCCGGGACCCGTTGGGAGCTTGGCGGTGCAGGGAGATGGGCGACCACAGGGTGCTGATGTACTCACTATTAGTAAACACACGAGTCTCTGGTAAACCAAGGTGATGGTGGTCGGTGCTCGCAGCCGGCTGCGCTCTGGTTCCCCCACCCGGCTGGTGGTCTCTGTCTTTCTTCTGCACCTGTCTATAATGGTGGACTGCCTGTGCTTGTAACTCCAAGAGTCTGCTCCCGGCTTGTGATCGCCTAAGGAGTCCTTGCCCGCAGACACTGGACCGTGGGATCTCTGAGCCATGGAGGTGGCCTTTTATCCCCCTCGGTGTTGTCTTCAGTCGGGACTTTGGGTGGGACAGGACCTCGAGTCCTGGCCTCAATCAGTTAATTAAATAGTCCCCAGTGGTTTCTGGACTTAGCTTCAGGGTCTGAGTACCGCCCGTTGTGCTCCGGTTTCCGAGTCTGTTCTGTGGCGCCCTGGACAAGCCAGGACGTCACAGGTACTGCAACAACACACCCTACACCCCGGTTAGGAACATCAAGGTCAGACACAAATCCTTGTTGCCTTCCTCCAGGGGCTGATGTCCACACCAGGTGGGGCGGAGCCAGGCGGTTGAGGCCAACTTTGAGGAGTTGTAGAGTGAGGAAGTAGTAGTGGAGGAACTGACTGGCCGTGTCCGGGTACGTACGTGGCCCGGGCACCTGACAGCAAGGTTGGCAGACGGTGGTGACCGTCTACAGGAGAGGCCGATTGACGCACAACCGTGAGGACCGGGGACGGGCGGTGGCCCGCCGGTAGCGAACCGGGGAGCGAAGAGAAGCCAGCACCATCTGGCAGGGCCTACGGACCACGACCAGGCTAGGAGTCACCGTAAAACCGGTCAAATCCGTCAGCGACGGGAACCTCCGGGGTTTCCCAGCAGTAAAGACCCGACTGAAGGCAACCGTCCAAACCGTGAGGGAGATAAAACTACCTCCAGAGCTAGAGCTCCCAGGGCCAGAGCCTGCGGGCAAAGGAAGGGCTCCCTTAGCCAACATACCGCTGGGGAGCGGGCTATCAGTGGGAAGCCATTGGGGCCGAGAACCGAACACCGGTGCAGGGAGAGACCGTTACCGCCAACCTACCGGGAGTGACCGCCGCAGCCATCTGTGGGACTCGTCCATCCAGGCGTTTGTTTTACCAGAGACTCCGTGTGCATTACTGGCTGAGTAAGTACCACCAGTCTGGCACTGCGCTGCCCCGTGACCCTGCACCCGGCCAGGCCCCGCAACCCAGCCTCCGACCTCCACCACCGGGCCCACCAAAAAACCCCTACCCACAGAGGGGAGAAAACATCTCAGCTGCTCCCTGCCAACGCTCCCGGGATCCCCGTACAGAGCAGCAGTGGTGTCCCAACCTCACCACGAACCGTGGGTGGCGTCACGGACAATATCCCTACACCCAAACCATCCCTTTCACTCACGGGCGAGGAGCGCTGCTCGAGTCCCCGGGATCCGGCCCACCGCTCGAGCCACCGACCGAGCGAGCAGTAGCCGGACCCGAGCAGTGGGTGAGAGCAGCGTCCTCTCCCCGCCCGCAACAGTTCCACGGGTCGGTACCGGTGGCCTACAACCCTGTCCCGGTCTACCTCAGTTCCACCGAGCCGTCTTCCCGGCTCCTGCAGACGAGACCGCCGTCTGCCTCTAAGCCAAAGGCACCAGGGCTCCAACCCTGGCACCCGTCAGTTCTCCTCAGGCCCTGTCACAGGCCTGGCCTCCACTCTCCTTGAAATCTAAACTGTTCTCCTCACTTTTCCCGCCCCAGGCTATCTGAACTCCTAGGTCTTCCAACCGCCTGGTTCCGCCCCCTGGTGTGTCCATCAAGCCCTGAGGGAGGTAACTAGGGTTTAAATGTTTGGCTGTGTGTTACCTGTGAGGGGCGGGTGTAATGCTGGGCCCTATCTGTGACTACCTGGCCCGGCCAGGGCGTCACATTCACATACACAGACATGCACATACACAGACATGCACATACACAGACATGCACATACACAGATACGTACACATACACAGATACGTACACATACACAGATATGTACACATACAGGCATACTTGCAGGTACATATTTAAAGGCTAACAGATGTGGCCATGCTCAGTGCAAACTGACACTTCTGTATATATGTACCGCCCCGCGGGCTCGGCTGCGACCGCCAAGCCGCTCGGATCCGTGCTCGCACTGAAGGTGGTGGCTCGAGCCTCTCACTGACCCAGGGGTCACGTCGCTCTGCAAGGGAGTTGGCGCTACACGCGGGGACCTTCGGTGTTTGGATTTGAGGTGATAGTTCGTGACGCCACCCATGGGTTGTGGTGATTGTGGACACCACCGCTGCGGTGAAGGTACAGGGATCCCGGGAGCGGTGTAATGACGCAGCTAGGTGTTGACCCCTCCGTGGGTAGGGGTTGTTGGTCCCGGGGTCCGGTGGGCCGAGGCCCGGGTGAAGTGTCGCGGTACGGTGCGGTGCGGTGCCGGATGCCACTGGTGTACTCACTCTGACACAAGACACTGGAGTCACTGGTAAACCAAACGGAGTGATGAACGGGGCCCGCAGCTTTAGTTTGACTGCTGTTACCTAATTGGGAAGGGGGGGTGTAGTGTTGTTGTGTCTACCTGGGATGACCTGGATAGTTCAGAGCGTCACATATACATTACAGGAGGGGCTAGGGACATACACATTAATGGGGGCATACAGCTCTGGGGGGCCAATACAGTAATGGAGGGCATACACCTCACGGGATGTTGGTGCTGCGGCTCCTCTCCATCTGTGGGATGGGCACACAACGTGCGCTAGCTCCGCCCACCGATGAGCTGTAATACCCCTGCACGCAGTGTTCAGCAGTGAACAGAGGAGAAGCTAGTGGTTCAGCTCAGGAGGGCCAAACATCTTAATGGGGCCCTAACAGGGGCTGGCTGGCACATTTTAGCCCGGGGGGCAATCATAAGGCAGTGGCCCTCAAGTTGCGGCGGCCCACCTTTGGTCTGTTTATCTCTGGCCGCTGCATTAAAGCGACAGTAACAGACTTTATGAACAGGCTGGTGTATATATATGGGAACAGAACCACGCTTACTGCTTACATAGATACTGCAACAGAACCAAGATGACTACAGAGATATCGTAACTGCAAGGAGCTTATTACAGCGATATGGGAACAGAACCGAGCTTACTACAGAGATATGGGAACAAAACCGGGCTTACTACATAGATATGGGAGCAGAACTGAGCTTACTATAGAGATATGGGAGCAGAACCGACCTTACTACAGAGATATAGGAGCAGAACTGAGCTTACTACAGAGATATGGGATCAGAACAGAGCTTACTACAGAGATATGAGAGCAGAACCGAGCTTACTACAGAGATATGGGAACAAAACCGGGCTTACTACATAGATACAGGAGCAGAACTGAGCTTACTATAGAGATATGGGAGCAGAACCGACCTTACTACAGAGATAAGGGAGCAGAACTGAGCTTATTACAGAGATATGAGAGCAGAACCGAGCTTACTACAGAGATATGGGAGCAGAACCGAGCTTACTACAGAGATATGAGAGCAGAACTGAGCTTACTACAGAGATAAGGGAACAGAACTGAGCTTACTACAGAGATATGGGAACAGAACCGAGCTTACTACAGAGATATGGGAGCAGAACCGAGCTTACTACAGAGATATGAGAGCAGAACCGAGCTTACTACAGAGATATGAGAGCAGAACCGACCTTACTACAGAGATATTGGAGCAGAACCGAGCTTACTACAGAGATATGGGAGCAGAACCGAGCTTACTACAGAGATATGGGAGCAGAACCGAGCTTACTACAGAGATATGGGAGCAAAACCGAGCTTACTACAGAGATATGAGAGCAGAACCGACCTTACTACAGAGATATGGGAGCAGAACTGAGTTTATTACAGAGATATGAGAGCAGAACCGAGCTTACTACAGAGATATGGGAGCAGAACCGAGCTTACTACAGAGATATGGGAGCAGAACTGAGCCTACTACAGAGATATGAGAGCAGAACTGAGCTTACTACAGAGATATGAGAGCAGAACCGAGCTTACTACAGAGATATGGGAGCAGAACCGAGCTTACTACAGAGATATGGGAGCAGAACCGAGCTTACTACAGAGATATGAGAGCAGAACCGAGCTTACTACAGAGATATGAGAGCAGAACCGAGCTTACTACAGAGATATGAGAGCAGAACCGAGCTTACTACAGAGATATGGGAACAAAACCGGGCTTACTACATAGATACAGGAGCAGAACTGAGCTTACTATAGAGATATGGGAGCAGAACCGACCTTACTACAGAGATATAGGAGCAGAACTGACCTTACTACAGAGATATGGGAGCAGAACCGAGCTTACTACAGAGATATAGGAGCAGAACTGACCTTACTACAGAGATATAGGAGCAGAACTGAGCTTATTACAAAGATATGAGAGCAGAACCGAGCTTACTACAGAGATATGGGAGCAGAACCGAGCTTACTACAGAGATAAGGGAGCAGAACCGAGCTTACTACAGAGATATGGGAGCATAACTGAGCTTACTACAGAGATATGGGAGCAGAACCGAGCTTACTACAGAGATAAGGGAATCAATACCAAGCTTACTACAGAGATATGAGAGCAGAACCGAGCTTACTACAGAGATATGGGAACAGAACCGAGCTTACTACAGAGATATGAGAGCAGAACCGAGCTTACTACAGAGATACAAGAGCAGAACCGAGCTTACTACAGAGATATGGGAGCAGAACCGAGCTTACTACAGAGATATGGGAGCAGAACCGAGCTTACTACAGAGATATGAGAGCAGAACCGAGCTTACTACAGAGATATGAGAGCAGAACCGAGCTTACTACAGAGATATGAGAGCAGAACCGAGCTTACTACAGAGATATGAGAGCAGAACCGAGCTTACTACAGAGATATGGGAGCAAAACCGAGCTTACTACAGAGATATGAGAGCAGAACCGACCTTACTACAGAGATATGGGAGCAGAACTGAGTTTATTACAGAGATATGAGAGCAGAACCGAGCTTACTACAGAGATATGGGAGCAGAACTGAGCCTACTACAGAGATATGAGAGCAGAACTGAGCTTACTACAGAGATATGGGAGCAGAACCGAGCTTACTACAGAGATATGAGAGCAGAACCGAGCTTACTACAGAGATATGGGAGCAGAACCGAGCTTACTACAGAGATATGAGAGCAGAACCGACCTTACTACAGAGATATTGGAGCAGAACCGAGCTTACTACAGAGATATGGGAGCAGAACCGAGCTTACTACAGAGATATGAGAGCAGAACCGAGCTTACTACAGAGATATGAGAGCAGAACTGAGCTTACTACATAGATACAGGAGCAGAACTGAGCTTACTATAGAGATATGGGAGCAGAACCGACCTTACTACAGAGATATAGGAGCAGAACTGACCTTACTACAGAGATATGGGAGCAGAACCGAGCTTACTACAGAGATATGGAAGCAGAACCGAGCTTACTACAGAGATATAGGAGCAGAACTGACCTTACTACAGAGATATAGGAGCAGAACTGAGCTTATTACAAAGATATGAGAGCAGAACCGAGCTTACTACAGAGATATGGGAGCAGAACCGAGCTTACTACAGAGATATGGGAGCAGAACCGAGCTTACTACAGAGATATGGGAGCATAACTGAGCTTACTACAGAGATATGGGAGCAGAACCGAGCTTACTACAGAGATAAGGGAATCAATACCAAGCTTACTACAGAGATATGAGAGCAGAACCGAGCTTACTACAGAGATATGGGAGCAGAACCGAGCTTACTACAGAGATATGGGAGCATAACTGAGCTTACTACAGAGATATGAGAGCAGAACCGAGCTTACTACAGAGATATGAGAGCAGAACTGAGCTTACTACAGAGATATGGGAACAAAACCGGGCTTACTACATAGATACAGGAGCAGAACTGAGCTTACTATAGAGATATGGGAGCAGAACCGACCTTACTACAGAGATATAGGAGCAGAACTGACCTTACTACAGAGATATGGGAGCAGAACCGAGCTTACTACAGAGATATGGAAGCAGAACCGAGCTTACTACAGAGATATAGGAGCAGAACTGACCTTACTACAGAGATATAGGAGCAGAACTGAGCTTATTACAAAGATATGAGAGCAGAACCGAGCTTACTACAGAGATATGGGAGCAGAACCGAGCTTACTACAGAGATATGGGAGCATAACTGAGCTTACTACAGAGATATGGGAGCAGAACCGAGCTTACTACAGAGATAAGGAAGCAGAACCAAGCTTACTACAGCGATAAGGGAATCAATACCAAGCTTACTACAGAGATATGAGAGCAGAACCGAGCTTACTACAGAGATATGGGAACAGAACCGAGCTTACTACAGAGATATGAGAGCAGAACTGAGCTTACTACAGAGATACAAGAGCAGAACCGAGCTTACTGTACCCATACAGGAACAAAATTGTACTTACTTAGTCTACTACATAGAAACAGCAACAGGACACCAAGCACGGACAACAAGCTTACTGCATAGACATAGTACCATAACCAAGCTTACTGCTTAAATATGGTACCATAACTGAGCTTACTGTATTGATATAGGAGCAAAACTACATAGATACAGTACCATAACCCAGCTAACTACATATACAGCAATTACAAAGCTTATCCTATATTTTCAATGTTAAACTCTTACGGAACACGGCTGGCACACGGACTATACACTTATGCCTTCTGTGTGCTGTACGTGTTTTTCACTGCCCTATAGACTTCTATTGGCCCTTGTCATCTGCGCTGCCGGAAAAAAAACAGATGTCTCCGTAGGGATTACACACGGTCTGTGTAAACACACGGACATGTGAGCAGAACCATAGATTATAATGGGTACTCGTTGTAACCGTGAAAAAAACGGACATAACACATACCACATACACGTGAAGGAGGCCATAAGGTGGTGACATAGCTACCTCACAGTGCAGGGGTTAATTTCACTTCTTTTCATAAACATGGAAAGACAAATGACATTCCCTAACACACGTGAGTGAGCCCTTAGGGCCCGTGCCCACGATCAGTGTCAGCAGCGTCTTGGACGCAGAGTGTTTTCACTGAGTCGACAATGCTGCGGCCTGTGCCCACAGTCAGGGTTCGGGCCACTGTGGTCTCTCTTCTGTTCTCTCTGTAGAGACACTTGTGGCTACACAGCAATAAATTGACATGCCAGGGCTCGGGAAGCAGCACCACAGGTCAGATTTCGCTGTGGGCTGTACACGCACAGTGGGCACAGGATTTGTACAAATCCCATCCACTGTGCTTGTGCTGTACAATGCAGCGAAAACACTCTGAATCCAAAACACTGGGAACCCTGATGGTGGGCACCAGCCTCACATACAGGCATCTTACACACATACACAACGCCAGAAACACGGACTGTAAACATACAGTACAGAGATGTGTACACATATATAGACATATACACTGACACGGTATAAACCTACACACACACACACACACCTGCGTACAGCCGTATACATATACACACCCCTCTGCGTACAGCGTATACACATACACAGACACCCCTGCGTACAGCCGTATACACATACACAGACACCCCTGCGTACAGCCGTATACACATACACAGACACCCCTGCGTACAGCCGTATACACATACACACCCCTGCGTACAGCCGTATACATATACACACCCCTCTGCGTACAGCGTATACACATACACAGACACCACTGCGTACAGCCGTATACACATACACAGACACCCCTGCGTACAGCCGTATACACATACACAGACACCCCTGCGTACAGCCGTATACACATACACACCCCTGCGTACAGCCGTATACACATACACAGACACCCCTGCGTACAGCCGTATACACATACACAGACACCCCTGCGTACAGCCGTATACACATACACAGACACCCCTGCGTACAGCCGTATACACATACACAGACACCCCTGCGTACAGCCGTATACACATACACAGACACCCCTGCGTACAGCCGTATACACATACACAGACACCCCTGCGTACAGCCGTATACACATACACAGACACCCCTGCGTACAGCCGTATACACATACACAGACACCCCTGCGTACAGCCGTATACACATACACAGACACCCCTGCGTACAGCCGTATACACATACACAGACACCCCTGCGTACAGCCCTATACACATACACAGACACCCCTGCGTACAGCCGTATACACATACACAGACACCCCTGCGTACAGCCGTATACACATACACAGACACCCCTGCGTACAGCCGTATACACATACACAGACACCCCTGCGTACAGCCGTATACACATACACAGACACCCCTGCGTACAGCCGTATACACATACACAGACACCCCTGCGTACAGCCCTATACACATACACAGACACCCCTGCGTACAGCCGTATACACATACACAGACACCCCTGCGTACAGCCGTATACACATACACAGACACCCCTGCATCCTGCCGTATACACACACACACCCCTGCATCCTGCCGTATACACACACACACACCACTGCATCCTGCCGTATACACACACACACCCCTGCATCCTGCCGTATACACACACACACCCCTGCATCCTGCCGTATACACACACACACACCCCCCTGCATCCTGCCGTATACACACACACACCCCTGCATCCTGCCGTATACACATACACACACCTCTGCATACAGCCGTATACACACACACACCCCTGCATCCTGCCGTATACACACACACACCCCTGCATCCTGCCGTATACACACACCCCTGCATCCTGCCGTATACACACACACACCCCTGCATCCTGCCGTATACACACACACACCCCTGCATCCTGCCGTATACACACACACACCCCTGCATCCTGCCGTATACACACACACACCCCTGCATCCTGCCGTATACACACACACACCCCTGCATCCTGCCGTATACACACACACACCCCTGCATCCTGCCGTATACACATACACACACCCCTGCATCCTGCCGTATACACACACACACCCCTGCATCCTGCCGTATACACACACACACCCCTGCATCCTGCCGTATACACACACACACCCCTGCATCCTGCCGTATACACATACACACACCCCTGCATCCTGCCGTATACACACACACACCCCTGCATCCTGCCGTATACACACACACACCCCTGCATCCTGCCGTATACACACACACACCCCTGCATCCTGCCGTATACACATACACACACCTCTGCATACAGCCGTATACACATACACACCTGTGCATCCTGCCGTATACACATACACACCCGTGCATCCTGCCGTATACACACACACACCTCTGCATACAGCCGTATACACACACACACCCCTGCATCCTGCCGTATACACATACACACCCCTGCATCCTGCCGTATACACACACACACCTCTGCATACAGCCGTATACACATACACACACCTGCATCCTGCCGTATACACATACACACACCTGCATACAGCCGTATACACATACACACACCTGCATCCTGCCGTATACACACACACACCCCTGCATCCTGCCGTATACACACACACACACCCCTGCATCCTGCCGTATACACACACACCCCCCTGCATCCTGCCGTATACACACACACACCCCTGCATCCTGCCGTATACACACACACACCCCTGCATCCTGCCGTATACACATACACACACCTCTGCATACAGCCGTATACACATACACACCCCTGCATCCTGCCGTATACACACACACACACCTCTGCATACAGCCGTATACACATACACACACCTGCATCCTGCCGTATACACACACACACCTCTGCATCCTGCCGTATACACATACACACCCCTGCATCCTGCCGTATACACATACACACCCCTGCATCCTGCCGTATACACATACACACCCCTGCATCCTGCCGTATACACATAACACACCTCTGCATCCTGCCGTATACACACACACACCCCTGCATCCTGCCGTATACACACACACACCCCTGCATCCTGCCGTATACACACACACCTCTGCATACAGCCGTATACACAAACACACACCTGCATCCTGCCGTATACACACACACACCTCTGCATACAGCCGTATACACATACACACCCCTGCATCCTGCCGTATACACATACACACCCCTGCATCCTGCCGTATACACATACACACCCCTGCATCCTGCCGTATACACATACACACACCTCTGCATACAGCCGTATACACACACACACCCCTGCATACAGCCGTATACACACACACACCCCTGCATCCTGCCGTATACACACACACACCCCTGCATCCTGCCGTATACACACACACACCCCTGCATCCTGCCGTATACACACACATACCCCTGCATACAGCCGTATACACACACACCCCTGCATCCTGCCGTATACACACACACCCCTGCATACAGCCGTATACACACACACACCCCTGCATCCTGCCGTATACACACACACACCCCTGCATCCTGCCGTATACACACACACCCCTGCATACAGCCGTATACACACACACACCCCTGCATCCTGCCGTATACACACACACACCCCTGCATCCTGCCGTATACACACACACACCCCTGCATCCTGCCGTATACACATACACACACCTCTGCATACAGCCGTATACACATACACACCCCTGCATCCTGCCGTATACACACACACACCCCTGCATCCTGCCGTATACACACACACACCCCTGCATCCTGCCGTATACACACACACACCCCTGCATCCTGCCGTATACACACACACACCCCTGCATCCTGCCGTATACACACACACACCCCTGCATCCTGCCGTATACACACACACACCCCTGCATCCTGCCGTATACACACACACACCCCTGCATCCTGCCGTATACACACACACATCCGCCTACAGCCGTATACACATAGACACACACACCTGCGTACAGCCGTATACACATACACACCCCTGCATCCTGCCGTATACACACACACACCCCTGCATCCTGCCGTATACACACACACACCCCTGCATCCTGCCGTATACACACACACACCCCTGCATCCTGCCGTATACACACACACACCCCTGCATCCTGCCGTATACACATACACACACCCCTGCATCCTGCCGTATACACACACACACCCCTGCGTCCTGCCGTATACACACACACACCCCTGCGTCCTGCCGTATACACACACACACCCCTGCATCCTGCCGTATACACACACACACCCCTGCATCCTGCCGTATACACACACACACCCCTGCATCCTGCCGTATACACACACACACCCCTGCATCCTGCCGTATACACACACACACCCCTGCATCCTGCCGTATACACACACATACGCCTACAGCCGTATACACACACACCCCTGCATCCTGCCGTATACACACACACACCCCCCTGCATCCTGCCGTATACACACACACACCCCTGCATCCTGCCGTATACACACACACACCTGCATCCTGCCGTATACACACACACACCCCTGCATCCTGCCGTATACACACACACACCCCTGCATCCTGCCGTATACACATACACACACCCCTGCATCCTGCCTTATACACACACACACCCCTGCGTCCTGCCGTATACACACACACACCCCTGCATCCTGCCGTATACACACACACACCTCTGCATCCTGCCGTATACACACACACACCCCTGCATCCTGCCGTATACACACACACCCCTGCATCCTGCCGTATACACACACACACCCCTGCATACAGCCGTATACACACACACACCCCTGCATCCTGCCGTATACACATACACACCCCTGCATCCTGCCGTATACACATACACACACCCCTGCATCCTGCCGTATACACACACACACCCCTGCATCCTGCCGTATACACACACACACCCCTGCATACAGCCGTATACACACACACACCCCTGCATCCTGCCGTATACACACACACACCCCTGCATCCTGCCGTATACACATACACACACCCCTGCATACAGCCGTATACACACACACACCCCTGCATCCTGCCGTATACACACACACACCCCTGCATCCTGCCGTATACACATACACACACCTCTGCATCCTGCCGTATACACACACACACCCCTGCATCCTGCCGTATACACACACACCCCTGCATCCTGCCGTATACACACACACACCCCTGCATACAGCCGTATACACACACACACCCCTGCATCCTGCCGTATACACACACACACCCCTGCATCCTGCCGTATACACATACACACACCCCTGCATCCTGCCGTATACACACACACACCCCTGCATCCTGCCGTATACACACACACACCCCTGCATCCTGCCGTATACACACACACACCCCTGCATCCTGCCGTATACACACACACACCCCTGCATCCTGCCGTATACACACACACCCCTGCATCCTGCCGTATACACACACACACCCCTGCATCCTGCCGTATACACACACACACCCCTGCATCCTGCCGTATACACACACACCCCTGCATCCTGCCGTATACACACACACACCCCTGCATCCTGCCGTATACACACACACACCCCTGCATCCTGCCGTATACACACACACACCCCTGCATCCTGCCGTATACACACACACACCCCTGCATCCTGCCGTATACACACACACACCCCTGCATCCTGCCGTATACACACACACACACCCCTGCATCCTGCCGTATACACACACACCCCTGCATCCTGCCGTATACACACACACATCCGCCTACAGCCGTATACACACACACCCCTGCATACAGCCGTATACACACACATCCGCCTACAGCCGTATACACATAGACACACACACCTGCGTACAGCCGTATACACATACACACCCCTGCATCCTGCCGTATACACACACACACCCCTGCATCCTGCCGTATACACACACCCCTGCATCCTGCCGTATACACACACACACCCCTGCATCCTGCCGTATACACACACACACCCCTGCATCCTGCCGTATACACACACACACCCCTGCATACAGCCATATACACACACACACCCCTGCATACAGCCATATACACACACACACCCCTGCATCCTGCCGTATACACACACACACCCCTGCATCCTGCCGTATACACATACACACACCCCTGCATCCTGCCGTATACACACACACACCCCTGCATCCTGCCGTATACACACACACACCCCTGCATCCTGCCGTATACACACACACACCCCTGCATCCTGCCGTATACACACACACACCCCTGCATCCTGCCGTATACACATACACACCCCTGCATCCTGCCGTATACACACACACCCCTGCATCCTGCCGTATACACACACACACCCCTGCATCCTGCCGTATACACACACACACCCCTGCATCCTGCCGTATACACACACACCCCTGCATCCTGCCGTATACACACACACACCCCTGCATCCTGCCGTATACACACACACACCCCTGCATCCTGCCGTATACACACACACACCCCTGCATCCTGCCGTATACACACACACACCCCTGCATCCTGCCGTATACACACACACACCCCTGCATCCTGCCGTATACACACACACACACCCCTGCATCCTGCCGTATACACACACACACCCCTGCATCCTGCCGTATACACACACACACCCCTGCATCCTGCCGTATACACACACACCCCTGCATCCTGCCGTATACACACACACCCCTGCATCCTGCCGTATACACACACACCCCTGCATCCTGCCGTATACACACACACATCCGCCTACAGCCGTATACACACACACCCCTGCATACAGCCGTATACACACACACATCCGCCTACAGCCGTATACACATAGACACACACACCTGCGTACAGCCGTATACACACACATAGAAGTGTATACATATTTGAAAACATTCACATACAAAAATTCATACACAGACACAATCCTATACACTCAGACACGTACTGGGGGGCTTTTTACTTTTGATGATTGGGGGACGCTTCTTCTCTCCCGTGCAGCCACAGAATTCTTTGATGGTAAAATCAAATCCCACGGGCTAAAGGACCTGTGGTGACGTCACGCTCATGTGATCATAAGGGGCGGGGCCTCAGCAGTACAGCTGAAAACAGAAAGAAACTCCAGGTGTCCTGGAGTTATTTTAATAGAAGCGGGGGTCTGAGGAAAGACCTCCAGATGGAGGGTGCAGGGGGGGTGCAGGGGGGTGCAGGGAGGGTGCAGGGGGGGTGCAGGGGGGTGCAGGGAGGGTGCAGGGGGGGTGCAGGGGGGTGCAGGGAGGGTGCAGGGGGGGTGCAGGGAGGGTGCAGGGAGGGTGCAGGGGGGGTGCAGGGGGGTGCAGGGAGGGTGCAGGGAGGGTGCAGGGGGGGTGCAGGGGGGGTGCAGGGAGGGTGCAGGGAGGGTGCAGGGGGGAGGGAGGGGGCGCAGCCTGCATGATTATAGTGGACGGGAGGAAACATGGCCACGCCCACTAACAAAGCCGGTCACGCCCACTACCCAGGCAGCTCCGATAAACTGGGATGTAGCTACAAACCTACCCTGCCTGATGCTCCTCGGCTGGATGGAGGCAGCGCGCGCTGCATGACGTCATGATAGCGCACGTGGCCGCGCACTGTGCACTGCGAGCGGCCGGTCATGTGCCTGTAGAAGTGTCAGTGTGCCCGGCCACAGTACAGGAGACACGGCCGCGCGCAATTCACTGTGCGCGGCCATGTGTGTTATAATGACATTATGCAGCAGGCGGCCGGCCCTCTACAATAGCTGGGAGAGCAGCCTGGGGGGCAATTGCCCCCGCGCCCCCCGGCCCACCCCAGCCCGCCCCTGGGCCCTAACCAGGGAACCGTGCGCCTTACTGATAGAGCCTTAACAGGAACCTCAGCAGATGACCGCGCTGTTACTGAAAATAAATCTACCCAAAGCCCAGCACCGAAATTCCCGCCACATGGTGACCATATATTGGCAAATAGTATACCAATCCTGCAGAACATGACAGAGGTTACAGTACAGTTATAGTGACTTCCAGCTGACGTTCTTTATGATGGACTTGTTCATTTTTCCATCTGGCCCAGACCGACATGACAACTTCTCCAGCCAGGACTCATCTTCTGCAGAGATTACAAGACTCATCTGACGTCTCCTGGACCGCCCTCGTCTATTCCCGACCCGCACAAACCATCATCCTCCTGATACCCCAATACTGAGCTACTGCTGCCGTATGTGCTGTCGCGGGCGGGGAGGAGGGTGTCGGCACACTACGCTCACCCCTTCTGCTCGGGTCCGGCAGCTGCTCAGTGGTGGCTCGAGCTGTGGGCCGGATCCCGGGGTTTCTCGAGCGACACTCCTCGCCCGTGAGTGAAAAGGGGGGTTTTGTGGTTGGGTGTGGGGATTGTTATAGTTCGTGACGCCACCCACGGTTGTGGTGATTTCACCACCGCTGCTCAATATGGGGATCCCGGGGATGGTGATGCGGAGCAGCCAGGTGTTGTGTTGCCCCTCCGTGGGTAGGGGTTGGTGATCCCGGGGCCCGGTGATGAGATGTGAAGTGTAGGGCCTGGAGGGCGCAGGGACGCGGGGGCAGCGCTGTGCCTTGCGGCACTGTGGTACTCACTCAGCCTGAGACACGGACACAGTTTGTACGGTAAACCAAACAGCTGGTAGGACGGTCCCACAGACGGCTGCACCTGCACTCCCGGTAGGTGACGGTGATGTCCCTCTTCCTTGCACCTATGTTTGACTTGTGGTAGCGGTGGATTCCCTCCGGTTACCCGCTCCCCGACTGCAATCTGGGCCGGAGGAGCACTACACTTTGCCCGCAGGCGCTGGCCCTGAGAAACTGGTGCCTTGGCGGTGGCGGTGTCTCTCCGGTTCAGGTTGGGCTGTTGCCTTCAATCGGGACTTGGTTGTTGGGGGATCTACGTCCCCTTCACTGACGGATTCGGCAAATTTGGCGACTCCTAGCCTTGCCGGGGTCCGAGAGGCCCCTGCCCTGGTGCTGACTGTCCTTCGGAACACTGCTCCAGACCACCGGGCACACAGCCAACGGGGTCCTTCCAGGAACTTCCAAACGGTCCCCCTCCAGACAGTCACCGCCGTCGCTGACCTTGCTGATCTGGCCCTACACAAAGCTGGACCCTTCAGGCTTTCTTTCTTTACTGTCACTTCAATTGCTTTCCTCCTTTTCCACTTTTCTTCCTTCACTTTCACTTAGCTGTTCACTTTCTCACTTAGCTCCTCACTCCTGCTCCTCCCTGAGCTTTCCCCTAAACTCAACTCCCTGGTTTTCCCGCCTCCAGAGTTGTGGGCTCCTCGGTGGGCGGAGCCAACCGCCTGGCCCACCCCCTGGTGTGCATCATCAAACTCCTGGAGGAAGGCAACAAGGATTTGTGGTTAGCTGTGATGTGCCTACCTGGAGTGTGGGGTGTGGTGGTGTTGTGACCCATGTCCCCTGGCTTGCCCAGGGCGACACATTCCCCCTTAGCAAAATGCAGACCGTTCGCGGGCTGCCGTCCTACACCGGTTTTATTTTTCTGTAAAAAGGGGTAACAAGGTTAAGAAAACATAAATAACATTTTTAATCAAAACTCTTCCCAAGACGGGAGGCACATTTACTTAAACGTTGCAACGGTTTACGGTTACGGTCTCCACTCTCTCCCACCCAAGTAACCTGGCCCTGATGCTGCCCCTAAAACCCAGGCAGCACCCCTTGACCCACAGTCCAGCACAAGTTACCCGAGCGGGATCTGTCCTTCCCCTCCAGAGGGTAGCCACCGGTTCCTTTGGTGGCTGGGCCCCAGCCTGCTCTGCTCAGGGCCCTCCCTCCAACCTTCCTCTCCGGAGGCGGCATTGCGGAAACGGTAACGGTAACCAACATATTTACAAGCCACTTAACGTTTGTGGTGCCCTGCAAGTTCACGGGCTTGTCCATGGATAGTTCCCATGCATTTTAAACAGTCCCCACGGGGACAACGGTGCCGGCTCCTGCCGGTTCAATCACAAAAGCAAATCAGGTAAAAACTTCGGTAATTTTCATTTTCCTTATCATTCTCAACTTTTCAAACAAACAACAACTTCAGTGGTGGTCCCAACGGGGACGGCTGCGGCGGGCACCCACGGCCCTACTCCGGTCCTCCAGGCTCCAGTGCTCCTTCCAAGGGAGGGGGCGCGGCGCTTGCTAGGGCCTCTGGGCTGGCCTTCAATCTAGCGTCCAGCGCAAACCACCCTCGCTCCCCAAAGAACCGAGTGTACTGGACAATATCACCCGGCATCAGATTACGGCCAGGATGCTCCTCGGGCAGGTGGGCATTCACATCCCGCCGGGCTACAAAAACTTCGGCCTCCAGGCCCGGCTCGTAGATGAACCCGTAGCCCCGGCGGACATCAAACCGCCTCACCTGCCCCACGTACAACGGTCCTCGGGCACGGGAGGTTGCCCGCCGGACATGCTCCTTCTCCCGGATCGCTCTGGCCACCAGTTCGGCCTTTTTCCGCTCCCTCTCATCGATTTCCAGGCCCAGCGGTACCGGCTCCCCATCCCAGTACGGCGCTGCTGCCAGTGCCGGCGCAGGGGTCGGGCCCCGCGGGACATCCAGAACGTTACCCACTGTCAGGAAGGTGGGCGGCGTATCCCGCGGTGTCATGGCCTTGGGCGCTGCCTTGCAGCAACAACCCGGCGCCACCTCAGCCGAGGTGTGGGGGATGGGCATAGGGGCTTTCCGCTGCCGGGCCTTGGGCTCGGAACGGGTCATCGGCTCCGGCTCGGGGAGTTTTTCAAGGGATGCCTCCGGTTCTACTTTCGGCGTCTTCCACGGTAACACCTCCGGTGTGCCGCGGGCTCCGGTTACAGGTCGGCCCGCCTGGGCGGGGACGCTGGGTACTGCTACCGGTTGCGGTGGTAGCAGGCCTAGTGGCGGGGTCACGGCCTCCGGGACGGGTGGCGAGGGAGGCAACGGGGGGAGAGGGCTTGGACCGGGCCCCACAGCCGCGATGACCGGCCCTTCAAGGGCATCGGGACGTGGGTCACTCACCCTCCCTTTCTCCGCCTCCTCCTCGCGTCTCCGCACGGTGGCTACAACGTCCGCCATGTCGGCCTCCCACTCCTCCATGAGGAGCTGCATCCTGATCTGCAGCCTTTGATAGAGCTGCGCGGTTCGGATCTCCACCCACGCCGCGGTTCCAGGTGCGGGGGCTACGGTGTCGCGGGACGGCATCCACATGATGGCTTCTCTGTTTGCTTCCAGGAACGGTATGCTTGCAAGGTCCTGGCGTCCCTGCTTTTATATTCGCGACTACATGCCGCCAGCCGCCATCGCGTCCCCCTTAGCTCTTTCCGGCCCCTCCTCTCTCGGGGCGGAGTTTTGGCCTTCGCGCCTCTACTGCTCGAGAAGACGCTCGAGCGGGAACTTTTCGCGCCAAAGATGGCGGCTTCTGAAATTTTTCTGCCGGATGCCTCCGGCGGTAACAAGGCGCACCTCTACCTGACGGCAGAGCGGTAAGATCCTGTTCGTGACGCCAAGTTGTCGCGGGCGGGGAGGAGGGTGTCGGCACACTACGCTCACCCCTTCTGCTCGGGTCCGGCAGCTGCTCAGTGGTGGCTCGAGCTGTGGGCCGGATCCCGGGGTTTCTCGAGCGACACTCCTCGCCCGTGAGTGAAAAGGGGGGTTTTGTGGTTGGGTGTGGGGATTGTTATAGTTCGTGACGCCACCCACGGTTGTGGTGATTTCACCACCGCTGCTCAATATGGGGATCCCGGGGATGGTGATGCGGAGCAGCCAGTTGTTGTGTTGCCCCTCCGTGGGTAGGGGTTGGTGATCCCGGGGCCCGGTGATGGGGAAGTAGGTGCGGGGCCTGATGGGCGCAGGGACGCGGGGGCAGCGCTGTGCCTTGCGGCACTGTGGTACTCACTCAGCCTGAGACACGGACACAGTTTGTACGGTAAACCAAACAGCTGGTAGGACGGTCCCACAGACGGCTGCACCTGCACTCCCGGTAGGTGACGGTGATGTCCCTCTTCCTTGCACCTATGTTTGACTTGTGGTAGCGGTGGATTCCCTCTGGTTACCCGCTCCCCGACTGCAATCTGGGCCGGAGGAGCTCTACACTTTGCCCGCAGGCGCTGGCCCTGAGAAACTGGTGCCTTGGCGGTGGCGGTGTCTCTCCGTTTCAGGTTGGGCTGTTGCCTTCAATCGGGACTTGGTTGTTGGGGGATCTGCGTCCCCGTCACTGACGGATTCGGCAAATTTGGCGACTCCTAGCCTTGCCGGGGTCCGAGAGGCCCCTGCCCTGGTGCTGACTGTCCTTCGGAACACTGCTCCAGACCACCGGGCACACAGCCAACGGGGTCCTTCCAGGAACTTCCAAACGGTCCCCCTCCAGACAGTCACCGCCGTCGCTGACCTTGCTGATCTGGCCCTCTACAAAGCTGGACCCTTCAGGCTTTCTTTCTTTACTGTCACTTCACTTGCTTTCCTCCTTTTCCACTTTTCTTCCTTCACTTTCACTTAGCTGTTCACTTTCTCACTTAGCTCCTCACTCCTGCTCCTTCCTGAGCTTTCCCCTAAACTCAACTGCCTGGTTTTCCCGCCTCCAGAGTTGTGAGCTCCTCGGTGGGCGGAGCCAACCGCCTGGCCCACCCCCTGGTGTGCATCATCAAACTCCAGGAGGAAGGCAACAAGGATTTGTGGTTAGCATTGATGTGCCTACCTGGAGTGTGGGGTGTGGTGGTGTTGTGACCCGTGTCCCCTGGCTTGCCCAGGGCGACACATGTGCCCCTATTACTGCACCTGCTGTGTGGTACAATACAACGCTTCTCTTACAGCCCCCCCATACTAATGCCACCACTGTGTCCCCACATAATAATGCCACCACTGTGTCCCCACATAATAATGCCCCCACTGTGCCCCACATAATAATGCCCCCACATAATAATGCCCCCACTGTGCCCCCACATAATAATGCCCACACTGTGCCCCCACATAATAATGCCCACACTGTGCCCCAATATAATAATGCCACTACTGTGCCCCCACATAATAATGCCCCCACTGTGCCCCCACATAACAATGCCACCATTGTGCCCCATATAATACTGCCCCCACATAATAATGCCACCACATAATGCCACCACTGTGCCCCCACATAAACATGCCCTCACTGTGCCCCCACATAATACTGCCCCCACAAAATAATGCCCCCACTGTGCCTCCATATAATAATGCCACCCCTGTGCCCCCACATAATAATGCCCCCACATAATAATGCCCCCACTGTTCCCTCATATAATAATGCCCCCACTGTGCCCTCATATAATAATGCCACCACTGTGCCCTCACATATTACGGCCCCCACGTAATATGGGGACAAGTAGATGGCCAGGGGAGTGCAGGAAAGGATGCGACCCAGCCAGGGCTATGAGTAAGTCTGCGTCCCTTCAGGGACGCCGACGCTACAATTTTGCTGGCTCCATAATCCTTAATAAGAGCTATGATGTCCCCACACCTCCACTATACACAGTATGATGTTACCACAGCTCCTCTATACACAATCTGATGTCCCCACACCTCCCCTATACACAGTATGATGTACCCACAGCTCCTCTATACACAGTATGATGTCCTCATATCTCCCCTATACACAGTATGATGTCCCCACACCTCCACTATACACAGTATGATGTCCCCACAACTCCTCTATACACAGTATGATGTCCCCACACCTCCCCTATGCACAGTATGATGTTCCCACACCTCCCCTATACACAGTATGATGTACCCACAGCTCCTCTATACACAGTATGATGGCCCCACAGCTCCCCTATACACAGTATGATGTCCCCACACCTCCACTATACACAGTATGATGTCCCCACACCTCCCCCATACACAGTATGATGTCCCCACACCTCCCCTATACACAGAATGATGTCCCCACATGTTCCCTATACACAGTATGATGTCCCCACACCTCCCCTATACACAGTATGATGTCCTCATATCTCCCCAATACACAGTATGATGTTCCCACACCTCCCCTATACACAGTATGATGTCCCCACACCTCCCCTATATACAGTATGATGTCCCCACCCCTCCCCTATAGAAAGTATGATGTCCCCACACCTACCCTATACACAGTATGATGTCCCCACACCTCTCCTATACACAGTATGATGTCCCTACACCTCCCCTATACACAGTATGATGTCCCCACCCCTCCCCTATAGAAAATATGATGTCCCCACACCTCTCCTATATACAGTATAATGTCCCCACACCTCCCCTATACACAGTATGATGTCCCCACACCTCCACTATACACAGTATGATGTCCCCACACCTCCCCTATACACAGTATGATGTCCCCACACCTCCCCTATACACAGTATGATGTCCTCATATCTCCCCGCTACAGAGTTTGATGTCCCCACACCTCCCCTACATACAGTATGATGTCCCTATATCTTCCCTATACACAGTATGATGCCCCCACACCTCCCCTATACACAGTATGATGTCCCCACACCTCCCCTATACACATAATGATGTCCCCACACCTCTCCTATACACAGTATGATGTCCCCACACCTCCCCTATACACAGTATGATGTCCCCACCCCTCCCCTATAGAAAGTATGATGTCCCCACACCTACCCTATACACAGTATGATGTTCCCACACCTCTCCTATATACAGTATGATGTCCCCACACCTCCCCTATACACAGTATGATGTCCCCACACCTCCCCTATACACAGTATGATGTCCCCACACCTCCCCTATACACAGTATGATGTCCTCATATCTCCCCTATACAGAGTTTGATGTCCCCACACCTCCCCTACATACAGAATGATGTCCCCACACCTCCCCTACATACAGTATGATGTCCCTACATCTTCCCTATACACAGTATGATGCCCCCACACCTCACCTATACACAGTATGATGTCCCCACACCTCCCCTATACACAGTATGATGTCCCCACACCTCCCCTATACACAGTATGATGTCCCCACACCTCCCCTATACACAGTATGATGTCCCCACACCTCCCCTATATACAGTATGATGTCCCCACCCCTCCCCTATAGAAAGTATAATGTCCCCACATCTACCCTATACACAGTATGATGTCCCCACACCTCCCCTATACACAGTATGATGTCCCCACACCTCCCCTATACACAGTATGATGTCCCCACACCTGCCCTATACACAGTATGATGTCTCCACACCTCTCCTATACACAGTATGATGTCCCCACACCTCCACTATACGCAGTATGATGTCCCCACAATTCCCCTATACACAGTATGATGTCCCCACACCTCTCCTATACTCAGTATGATGTCCCCACACCTCTCCTATACACAGTATGATGTCCCCACACCTCCCCTATACACAGTATGATGTTACCACACCTCCCCTATACATAGTATGATGTCCCCACACCTCCCCTATACACAGTATGATGTCCCCACACCTCCACTATACACAGTATGATGTCCCCACACCTCCCCTATACACAGTATGATGTCCCCACACCTCTCCTATACACAGTATGATGTCCCCACACCTCCACTATACACAGTATGATGTCCCCACACCTCCCCTATACACAGTATGATGTCCCCACACCTCCACTATACACAGTATGATGTCCCCACACCTCCTCTATACACAGTATGATGTCCCCACCCCTCCCCTATAGAAAGTATGATGTCCCCACTGCTCTCCTATACACAGTATGATGTCCGCACACCTCTCCTATACACAGTATGATGTCCCCACACCTCCCCTATATACAGTATGATGTCCCCACACCTCCCCTATACACAGTATGATGTCCCCACACCTCCCCTATACATAGTATGATGTCTCTATTGCCCCTGCAAACGGCAAGTGGGCTCCCCCGACGGTCCACGGCCCTGGCACTTGCCCAGATGTGCCAGGTACTGATGCCGGCCCATATGTTCTTTACTACAAGCATTTTTTTTACATTGAAGTTAGCCTGGAAAAATAAAAAGTAAAAAGACATGCTAAAGCAGAGTGAGATAAAAAAAAACAAACAAAGGAAAACATCTAAATCACATAAAAAATGTGATATTTCTTGCTGCAAAAAAACAGAAAGCCAAAAATGTTTAATATTTGAATTATTTTCTACAAAATAATGGTCTTCTTTGATAATTCAAGTGCAACAAAGGTCAATAATAACCATTAATAACTTTTTACCTTTTGATATATATTTTTAAATTGTTGATGTTTTTTACATAGTCATATTTTTTTTACCTAATTTGTAAAAGATCTCTGGGGAACATTTGTTTTTCTTTTATTGTTCATTTTTATACCACTGTAACTGGGGAATCCATAGGCGCCCCAGTTACAGGGAAAAACAGCCACCTGCTTTGCCAAGTGTTACAGACAGAGCTGTTCTGGGTCTTTTAGGGCCCAACATTTCTGCTATTCCGGCAGAGACCGAGATATCATGTGATCAACAGGTCCTACAGAAGCACTGACCATACAGATGCTTCTGTACACTACATAGCTCTTATTAAGGATTATGGAGCCAGCAAAATTGTAGCGTCGGCGTCCCTGAAGGGACGCAGACTTACTCATAGCCCTGGCTGGGTCGCATCCTTTCCTGCACTCCCCTGGCCATCTACTTGTCCCGCTGAACCTAGTGTGTATGCCCCCCAGGTCCCCAGTGTCCCCCATTAATGTGTATGCCCCCCAGGTCACCAGTGTCCCCCAGTAATGTGTGTACCCCCCCAGGTCCCCAGTGTAACCCAGTAATGTGTATATCCCACAGGCCTCCAGCACCCCCCCCAGTCATCTGTATGCGCCCCCAGGCCTCTAGCGTCCCCAAGTAATGTGTATATCTAACAGGCCCCCAGTGTACCCCAGTAATGTGTATGCCATACAGGCCCCCAGTGTCCCCCAGTAATGTGTATATCTAACAGGCCCCCAGTGTCCCCCAGTAATGTGTATCCAATTCAGGCACCCAGTGTCCCACAGTAATGTGTATGCCTCCACAGCTCCCTAGCGTCCCCAGTAATGTGTATATCCAACAGGCCCCCAGTGCCCCCCAGTAATGTGTATGCCCCCACAGGCCCCCAGCATCCCCCAGTAATGTGTATGCCATACAGGCCCCCAGTGTACCACAGTAATCTGTATGCCTCCACAGGTCCCCAGCATCCCCAGTAATGTGTATATTCAACAGGCCCCCTGTGTCCCCCAGTAATGTGTATGCCCCCACAGGCCCCCAGCACCCCCCAGTAATGTGTGTGCCCCACAGGTCGCCAGTGTCCCCCAGTAATGTGTAAATGCCACAGGCCCCCAGCTTCCCACAGTAACATGTATGGCTCCCAAGTCCCCAGTGTCCCCCAATAATGTGTGTGCCCCACAGTCCCTCAGTAATGTGTATGTCCCACAGGCCCTCAGCATCCCCCTGTAACGTGTATGCCCCCCAGTGTCCCCCAGTAATGTGTGTGCCCCACAGTCCCTCAGTAATGTGTATGTCCCACAGGCCCCCAGTGTCCCCCTGTAATGTGTATGCCCCCCAGGCCCCCAGTGTCCCCCAGTAATGTGTGTGCCCCACAGTCCCTCAGTAATGTGTATGTCCCACAGGCCCTCAGCGTCCCCCTGTAACGTGTATGCCCCCCAGGCCCCCAGTGTCCCCCAGTAATGTGTGTGCCCCCCAGGCCCCCAGTGTCCCCCAGTAATGTGTGTGCCCCACAGTCCCTCAGTAATGTGTATGTCCCACAGGCCCCCAGTGTCCCCCTGTAATGTGTATGCCCCACAGGCCCTCAGTGTCCCCCAGTAATGTGTGTGCCCCACAGTCCCTCAGTAATGTGTATGTCCCACAGGCCCTCAGTGTCCCCCTGTAACGTGTATGCTCCCCAGGCCCCCAGTGTCCCCCTGTAACGTGTATGACCCCAGGCCCCCAGTGTCCCCCAGTAATGTGTGTGCCCCACAGTCCCTCAGTAATGTGTATGTCCCACAGGCCCCCAGTGTCCCCCTGTAATGTGTATGCCCCACAGGCCCTCAGTGTTCCCCAGTAATGTGTGTGCCCCACAGTCCCTCAGTAATGTGTATGTCCCACAGGCCCCCAGTGTCCCCCTCTAATGTGTATGCCCCCCAGGCCCCCAGTGTCCCCCAGTAATGTGTGTGCCCCACAGTCGCTCAGTAATGTGTATGTCCCACAGGCCCCCAGTGTCCCCCTGTAATGTGTATGCCCCACAGGCCCCCAGTGTCCCCCTGTAATGTGTATGCCCCACAGGCCCCCAGTGTCCCCCTGTAATGTGTATGCCCCACAGGCCCTCAGTGTCATACCAGACCTGGCCGGTCTGGAGGTTTTCCGTGCACCGTCTCTGAAGTTCTGTGGCCACTTCAGGTAAGCTGAAAACTTTTTTATTTTCTTTCTCAGTGTATCATAAAATAGAAAATGGAATATATCACATAAACCACCTTATCTATATAAATAGTGGTGAATAAAAAAAGCCTTAATTCATTAGAAAATATCTTTATTTGCTCTACAAAAAGTAAAAAACACAAAAAATATAATTTTTTGCTGAAAAGATATTTGAACAACAATTTCTTTTTACCCCCCCCCCCCTCCAAATTGCAAATCCCCCAAATTCCACCGCTGCTACAGCCCTGTGTTGACAAGTGAGGGGGCACATGATTATCAAGATCAACAAATGGATGTTTTTGACTTTCTTAGTTTCATAGAGATGGTTTTAGTTTTGATAACTGCAGCTATAAATGTCTCCAGCTTGAGACAGAAGCCAAATATATCCGGCATCGTACGTGATGTGCTTGAAGGTTGCGCAGAATTCTAGAAGGGTCCACACTGTGCCAATTGGGTTACTGGCAGTGATACCATCCCTAAAAGAGAAGAAGAGGATTGTCGGTGATACAGATATGGAGGAACACAATCCAATATGTTCACGGGAGAGAAATATTCTCAAGGGTTTCACGTCAATAACATCAATGAATTTTATAGAGCTCCCCTTGGATAAACGGGAGACTTTAGAATGGAGACATGGGATTCCCATTCCTGTTATCAGTGGAGGTCTGAACCTTTGGAGAACAGAAGTTTCCTGTCCTCTGTCGTCAAAAGTGGGAAGACCGTTTTGGAAGCAGAGAAAGAAGACTATAGTTGGGGTGGAGTACAATAAGTAAGTCAAGCCCTTACCTTCTAAAGGAATTTCCTACTTCGTTGACACCATAGACCG
The DNA here is from genome assembly GCF_048569485.1 of Anomaloglossus baeobatrachus. Taxonomy (NCBI): domain Eukaryota; kingdom Metazoa; phylum Chordata; class Amphibia; order Anura; family Aromobatidae; genus Anomaloglossus; species Anomaloglossus baeobatrachus. Next base: position 33,408,342 of record NC_134363.1, on the reverse strand, counting down.
ATCCATCAGTGCCGACCTCCACCATGAGGAGTCTGCCATCAACCTGCTGCCATTGACTTCCTTGACATGCTTCAGGGCTGACATTTTGGCGGAAAAAGATATTGTTGGCGTTGTTAACACCCCAACAGCCAGCAGGTCCACAGCTGTAATATTTTAGTCTGCCACCCACGGTGGTAAATGTGACGATTGAAGCCTTTGAAGTTGTACAACTCTGCTTCAAGCAATAGACACTGTTGTCAGTGCCCACTCCAACCAGGAAGATATTACCACCGGCGTCCACCTGGTTTAAGAGTCCTGTAGATATCAACAATGGAAAGAAGACATGTTTTATATAGGATACAAGACAACTATGGTTTCCCATGTAAAGCTTCCTCAAGCTACATACCTAATGACCTAAAGCCCTTGTCTTGTTTAGAAAACCCATTGTCAGATAGTTTGGTATTAGAGGAGGTCCTTTCTTCAGAATCCTAATCTCTTAGCCATGGTGGATACAAAAAGTATCTCTCGCTCTGAAAAACTTGTCCTGTCCAACATTACATACCCAATATTTTTGGCTATGTGTAATTTTTATTTTCTCCTGGACACTAGGCTATACTATAGATTTCATCTGATCGTCTCAGGACTCAACAAAGCATCACTTTGGATTTTTTTATTGTCAAGGAATCCTAGTAGGTTGGGATTGCCTAAAAATAGGACCCCTTCAAAGAGGCTGCCCACTTACTTTATCCTTAGGATAGGTCATCAATGCTTGATCGGTTGAGGTCCCTCGCCGATCAGCTGTTCTCGATCCCGGTGGCAGCAACAGGCAACCGGAAATGTTCAGTTCCGGAGATGCCCCGTCAACTGATAGCGGCTGCTGCCGGTACTGCACATGCGCCTCCTATTCAAATCATAAAAGGTGGATGTGCAGTACTTGACCGAAGACAGGGTAGCTCCAAAACTGAGCATTTCTGGTCTGCCTGCTGCCGCCACCGGGACCGGGTGCACCGGATCTGGGGGGAAGTATGAGGAGTTGGACTCCGGCCAATCAGACATTGGTGACCTATCCTAAGGGGTACTTTACACACTATGACATCGCACGCCGATGCTTGCGATGCCAAGCGCGATAGTCCCCGCCCCCGTCGCAGCTGTGATCTCTTGTGATAGCTGCCGTAGCGAACATTATCTCTACGACAGCTTCACATGGACTTACCTGCCCTGCAACGTCGCTCTGGCCGGCGACCCGCCTCCTTCCTAAGGGGGCGGGTCGTGCGGCGTCACAGCGACGTCACATGGCAGGCGGCCAATAGAAGCGGAGGGACGGAGATGAGTGGGACATAAACATCCCGCCCACCTCCTTCCCTCCGCATAGCCGGCGTGAGCCGCAGGACGCAGGTAGGAGATATTCCTCGCTCCTGCGGCTTCACACACAGCGATGTGTGCTGCCGTAGAAACGAGGAACAACATCGTAACATCGGTCCTTCCGAAATTATGGAAATGACCGACGCTACACCGATGATACGATTTAGACGCTTTTGCGCTCGTTAATCGTATCAAAAACGATTTACACACTCCAATATCGACAGCGATGCTGGATGTACGTCACTTTCGATTTGACCCCACCGACATCGCACCTGCGATGTCGTAGTGTGCAAGGTACCCCTAAGACAGGCCATCATTGTAAAAATATAGACAACCTCTTTCAGTACTACAGGTGGTAAAATAGGGGCCAAATCAATGGTCCTCAACTGCAAGACGGGACACATATTAGACTAAAGCTTGCCAAACACTTGACTTGGTCAGAACTAACCAACCATTGAAAGTGTATGGGGGCCCCTCAACTCTTCCCGAATTCAGGATGTTGAGTTTAAACTATCATTCTTCTATTCTGGGTGGAGATAAGTCACTGTAAGACATGTCTGACTTCGTATTACTGCCCTCTCCCTATTGAAAGCACAGGGATGCTCAGTTGGAATGGCTGTTAGCCAACTAAGAAGACGCATTGCCACTAGACACATAGACATCTTGACAATATAATGTAAAACCCAACTGACCTGTTATAGACTTCCACTGATTGTTCTGAAATTTGAAGATATTATTAGCACTATTGACCCCCCAGACTCCAGCAGGTCCCACAGACACATGAATGAGCTGCCCAGGAACTTGTTGCAAGCTGTTGTTCACCACGCTGAAGACGTTTCCATTATTATCCACACCATACACCTGTCCAGCTCCGGCATCGATCTGGTTCAGATTTCCAGGTATTTGAGTACACTGAAGATCTAGAGACAAAAAAAAAAGTTTTCAGAAAGTTCAACTATTTTGTATCTTTACTATCCTGTAGTGTAAACTTGTGTCATCACTTAGACTAGTTTTTTGAACAAGGTCTAGGATATCCAAACTACGACTCCACCTCATTTTTTTGAATATTTACTTACAATCTCCCTTCCCTCATAGCCTCAAGCCAAAGCCTCCAATATCAGGTTGTCCATGTCCGTTAAGCATGGACTGTGTTCGGATTGGAAGACCCTGACTGATCAACAGAATGACCACTGGGCCAACCACCATGCCTCCTAACCTGAGATAAAAGCCTCAAAAATGTCTACTGGGAAATTAGCTCAGGTTGTTGGCCTGGGTCTTTCGATCCGAGCATGGTCAATGTTTTACGAATGTAGGAAAATGTATTCATGATGGATAAGGGCCTACAAGTGACTGCTGAAAACTGATGAACTCATTTATGGAACCCCTTTGTGGGTGCTGTGGGCCATCTAGATCAATAGTGATTATATTTAAGCCTCTACATGTAGGAACTTTCTGGACAATGTGGGCCACCTAGATCCAAAGAAGCCACCTACAGTCTACTTTGGTCTAGTTGGCCAAAGCTACGACCCAGTAGTCCCACCTCTATTGAGCTTTTACAGTCTGCTCTTCATGTTTCTGGTGCCCCACATCCTCTTAAAGGGACACATATGTCTCCTGTTGATTCTATATGGCCTACAGCCTTCTCAAAAAAGGTCCTATCTCTAAAAAGTGGTATATGCGACTAATTAGATAAAATATAAAATAACTGATCATATTTTAACAAAACAACTTAGATGTAAATCACATTTCATATAATTAACGTCTATGGGTGTCAGAAACGATGTCAGTGACAAAGTAGAAGCAGAAGAACAAGGAGGAAGAAGAAGAAGATCTTACCAGCAGCTACAAAAATGGCTCCTCCACACAAGAGGATCAGGCTGAGGATGAAGCTCATGGTGACTGGAGATGGAGTCAGGGAATGTCAAAAGCTCCAAAATCCATCCTTTTTATACAAGAACCTGGCTCCTCCTTAGAAAGCAGCCCCCTCACTACAGCAGATGACAGGAGAGCAGATAACGATCTGCTCCTCAACTGTTTGACTTCTTGTAAACATCATGAAGAATGGAAAAGATTATTTCTTTATATGACTGTCCAAAGAGCACCAGAATAAAATCCCTAATATACATTCATTTTTATAATTAGTTCTATATACACTACTCACAAAAAGTTAGGGATATTTGGTGAAATTTCAGGATGATCCTAACGTGCCCTCTAAACTTTTTAGGTGATCTTAATAGGACCTTCTCTAATCTTTTTGATGCTCATGTCCAACTATTCAATGTTTCAGGACTTTTTGCACAACTTGCTGTTCTCTAACATGGAGCTTAATGGCAAAATTCACAACAGGTGTTTGATCCATGGATCACCCAATACATTTCAGGGTTCAGTTAGAATTGGTATTTACAGTCCTCCTCATCAGGCTGTTCACATTTTGACATCATGAGACCAAGACGACACCTAACAATTGATCCGCAGCACCGTGCCATTGTGAGGCTTCAAGTAAGATGTTCTCAAGATGGAAGTGACCACTGAGCTTAGAGGGTCACAGAGTGTCACCATCAAGTTGTGCAGAGACACAGAGAGACTGGAAAAGTCACACAAAGACAATGAAGTGGACGTCCTCTGGCAACACCCCACATGGATGACCACGTCATTGTGAACAATGCCTTTCGGAACCTTATGATGAATGTCACACAACTCCAGGCACATTTAAGGAAAGTAAGAGGCACCCAAGTATCACGTCAGACCATTCAAAACCATTTACATTAGCATGGTCTGAGTGCTAGATGACCTGCAAGGTACCTGACCGAACTACTAGGCTCAGGCATCATCTACGCTGGACAAGGGACCAATGGCCTCAGTGCTGGACACTGATTAAAGTTGATTTACGCTGAACAGAAATGATGGCCACCAACGATGTTGGCTACATCAAGGAGAGCGATATGCATCAGCCACTGTTGTCACCAGATGAGACTTTGGTGGTGGTGGCAGGTGTATCTAGTGAGCACAGAATGTCCCTATACTGTGTGAATGGTACAGTGACAGCCCCTACTACTGGAATAACATGATTAAACTCAGTCATTGAGCCTCTACATGAACAACACCGGCCTAATTTCATCTTGTTGGATGACAATGCTGCAGATCGAGGTTGCATCATTAGGGAACGGCTGCTGGAAACTGGGGGACCTCAAATGGAGCATCCTGCACTTTCTCCAGACCTGAATCCCATAGAAAACCTATGGCATCAGCTGAGTTGCCATGTAAAGGCCGCAACTCTGTAGTCCAGAACCTCAGTGATCTGAGGGCTGCCCTTCAAGAATAGTGGGATGTCATACCTCTGCAGACAATAACTCCACTTGTGATCAGCAGGAGACGTCGTTGTGAGGTGGTATTGAAGCTCAATGACAAGTTACTGAGACATTGATATATTTTTGGAGGGTATACCCACCACTGGGGTTGACATGTTTCAATTAATTGCTTGAGATGAGGAAGTCCCCATTGCATGCTTCTACTTAAATGTCCTCCTTTCATGATAAAATATCACTGTAGTGTGAACTTTTTACATTTTCCATAAATTTCACTTAAAAAAACCCAAATATCCATAACTTTTTGTCAGTTGTGTATATGTCTATGGGGCTTTGACCAGTTATTTACAATTTTATTTTGTGCCCTATGTATCTTTTAACTATTTCTTACAGTATATAATTGATTAGATGCAATATGGAAGTGCGCCAAAAAAACTGCTTCAAAAATGGCAACAAAGTTCACGGTTCCAGTTTTTGAAGTCGAACTTCTTGGTGAAGCGTAAAAGCTAAAGCTAAAATCTGTAAAAGGAAACCTTCCTAAAATGGAGCACATCTGTTTTGTAAAATATATTGCCAAACTGATGAAAAACACATCAAAGTCAAACGAGCCCAACTAGAGTAGTCCGGCCTCGGACACGAAAATGGACCCCGATTTGGAGTTGACTTTGGAGCAATCAACGGCAACGAGGGGTATATTTTTTTGGAAGGATAATTAAGGAATAACATATTAGATCTTATTAATGATGTGTCCGGTGGGTAGAGTGTTAAAAAAATTATAATTAAAACTGATTAAATTAATTCTAAAGAATGAAATATCCATTTTCTGCCGACAGTATGGATATCACATGGACCACACACTGATGTGATCCGTGTGACACGTACCGGAGAAAACACAGGTCACGTAAAAATAAAGAACTTTTATACTTACCTGTCTCCGGCGCTGCTGTTGCTTCCGGGTTCGCTCATTAAGCTCATGAATATTCACTGCACTGACTGCATTCCCAGAAACAACAGCAGCGCCGGAGACAGGTAAATATAGCAGCTCATGCTGCCCGTGTGCTATCCGGATGTCACACAGATAGCACAGGGACAGCATGAGCTGCTATACTTACCTTTCTCCGGCGCTGCTGTTGCTTCCGGGCCGCTCATTATGCTCATGAAAATTCACTGCACTCACTACGGTCCCAGAAACAACAGCAGCGCCGGAGACAGGTAAGTATAGCAGCTCATGCTGTCCGTGTGCTATACGGATATCACACAGATAGCACAGGGACAGCATGAGCTGCTATACTTACCTGTCTCCGGCGCTGCTGTTGCTTCTGAGTTTGCTCATTATGCTCATGAATATTCACTGCACTGACTGCATTCCCAGAAACAACAGCAGCGCAGGAGACAGGTAAGTATAGCAGCTCATGCTGTCCGTGTCTATCCACATGTCACACAGATAGCATAGGGACCGCACACACACAGACACACAGATGGACATACGTACCTACACCACGGACGGCGCAAAACATTAGTTTTTTTCACGAACGGGTGATGGAGGCCTTTCAGAAAAAAGTTGTCTAAAATGACACAAAACTTGTGCCAACAATTTTAGACATACACAAAATCCCTCCGGGGTGGGATCTAGAGTACATTTGCTCAAAAATTTGGCAACTTTTTGTAAATTTCCAATTTGGACACAAACATTTGGAAAAGAAAATTTGAGTCAACATTGCAAAACATAAAAAAAAAAAAAGCTTCAGTCAATAGTGGGATTTTTGTAGCTTTTTTTTCTTGCAGGCATCTTTTTGTGCTTTTTTTGAAGCAATTTGTGGTTGTTTTTTTTATTGTTGGTGTTTCTGTAATTATTTTTTAAGCAAATTTAATTATTTTTTTAAGAAATGGGTAAAACTCAATTTTTTTAAAGGCAAAAACGTTCCCAAAACCCTCCAAAATAGTCTTTTTAGCCTATTATTAACCTGTATTGTAAATACGGAGCATCTTCCAAGAAGAAAAGAAAAAAAGTCTACCGCTTAGTATTTTTACAAACCTGAAGAGGTTGTAAGACGCCCAAAAGCCTGAACACAAGAACAAAAAGTCTTTTTAATATAGCAATGTTAATGATCATTCTTTTGAGCATTTTCTGAGCACTTTTACAGGCGGTTTTCGTAGTGGATCTACTATAAATCCACCCAAAAAAAAACAAAATAAAAAAAGGCAAGCAAATGAAAAAAAAAACAATCAAAAAAACAAAACAAAAAAAACAACAAAAAAATTGACAAAAAACAGCAATGAAAACAGCACAAAGCATAAAAATAACCAAACAAAAAAACAATAAACTAAAACAGCAAGAAAAACAAAAAAAAGCAAATAAAAGCAGCAATAAAACAGCAAAAAGCATAAAATAACCTAAGCAAACAAAACAAAAAACAACAAAAAATTCGCAAAAAAACAGCAATGAAAACAACACAAAGCATAAAAATACCCAAACAAACAAAAAACAGCAAACTAAAACAGCAAGAAAAACAACACATAAATTACCAAAAAAAGCAAATAAAAGCAGCAATAATACAACAAAAAGCATAACATAACCTAAACAAACAAAACAAAAAACAACAAAAAATTCACAAAAACAGCAATAAAAACAACAAAAAGCATAAAAATACCCAAACAAATGAACAAAACAAAAAACAACCAACTAAAGCAGCAAGAAAAACAACAAATAAATTAACAAAAAAAGCAAATAAAAGCAGCAATAATACAACAAAAAGCATAAAATAACCTAAACAAACAAAACAAAACAAAAAACAACAAACAATTAACAAAGGTTGGGTCACTTCTTTTCACAGCTTAACATTTTTAGACAGAGGCTTGAACGAAGGGGGAAAAAGTCTTTTTAATATAGCAATGTTTAAATGATCATTGTTTTGAGCATTTTCTCAGCCTTAGGCCTCTGACACACATCCGTGCAGCCGGTACGTGTTTGCCATTTTTTGCACGTACCGGCGGCACGGAGACACGTTCAGCAATGCTACCCTATTGTAGCAGTCACACACACGTAAAACCACACGGAATGTGTGTCCGTGTGCGTTTGTACGTGTGTGCGTTTTTTCTACACGCTGACATGTCAGTGTTTTCTCCGGCATCACGGGTGTCACACGGCCCGCACCCGTACCACACGGGTGTAATGTGGATGCGGTCCCGTGTGACACGCGCCGGAGAAAACACACGTGTCATAAAAAAAAAACCTTAACTCACCTTCTCCTGCCCTCCTGTCTCTGCCGCTGCTGCCTCTTGCTGCCGACCGCCGCTCATTATGCTCATTTAATATTCACTTCACTGCCTGGCAGCAGCAGCAGTGGGGAGTCGGGAGGACCGGAGACCGAAGATCAGCACCACAGACAGCAGGAAGGACCACATGAGTATGTAAATAACCTGTTCTCAATATGTTATCACGGATAGCATGCGGAGAACACACGTGGCCCGCACGTACCAGAGACACGTACTAACCTGCTGTCACGCTCCCCGGGTCCCCTGTCCAGCTCCCCGGCTCCCCTGCCACACTCCCCGGCTTCCCTGGCTCGCTCCCCGGCTCCTCTGTCCGGCGTCCCCCGCTCCACAGCCTCCAGGCCCCCTCACCTATGATCCCCAGGCGTCCCGGTCCCCGCTCCCAGCGTCCGCCGGCAGCTTCGCTCCAGCCCGGCTCCCCTGCCTCCTGTTCGCCGCTCCCTGCCCTGGATTCTGGCACCCAGGCCTCGCGCATGCGCATTAGGGCGCGCGCGCGGTCATTGACCCTTTCTTAAAGGGCCAGCGTCCACGGACAGGATATTGAACACACAGGTACAGGGTATAAAGGGGTTTAATGTCCAAGTGGGCGGGGCCTGTTCTTCGTGTTTCCTAAGCTAGGAGTCAGGTCTCCTTGTGTCTGCTGGTATACTTACCTATCTCTCTTCTAGAGCCGCTCCTGCCTCGCCATCCGGTCCTGCCGATTCCCGAACCCCGAACGCTGACTATCTGCCATCCCGTCAGTCCGTACCATCTCTGATCCCTGTGGTGATCCGTCCTCTCGCTCCATCGGTTCCGGACTCCGCCTGACAACATCTCGGCCTCCGAACCTGAGCTCCGTCACCCGGACTACCATCAGTGACTCCGTGGTCCCAGGGACTTCTACATTCCACTCTTTTAACGGACTGTCCTGCTACCTGTTGTGCTCCGGCTACCGGACCCCTTGCCTTCAGTAAGGTGTTCGGCCCAGTGGATCCACCTCCTGGGTCTGCCCGTCCACCTGGCCCTAACAGTAACACCTGCACGCAACACGCAGGGGAAATACGTGCCTCTCGGCACGTGCGTGATTTTCACGTGTGTCGGAGGCCTTACAGGTAGTTTTCGTAGGGGATCTACTCTAAATCTACCCAAAAAACAAACAAAAACCCCAAAACAAATGAAAAAAACAAACAAAAAACAGCAATAAAAACAACAAAAAGCATAAAAATACCCAAACAAAACAAAAAACAGCAAACTAAAAAAACAAAAAACAAAAAGCAACAAAACGTTAACACAACAGCAAATAAAAGCAGCAATAAAACAACAAAAGGCATAAAATAACCTAAACAAAAAACAATAAAACAATGAACAAAGGTTGGGTCACTTCTTTTCACGGCCTAGCGGTTTTAGAAACCTGAAGAGCCTAAACATGGGAACAAAAAGTCTTTTCAATATAGTAATGAAAATGATCATTGTTGTGAGCATTTTTTATAAGCACTTTTAGGGTATGACCGCACTATGCGTTTTTACCTGCGTTTCCGCAGCGTTTAGAGCTGCAACGTTTTCATGCCAAAAGGCATGCGTTTTGGTTTTCCATGATAGTCTATGGAAAATGGGGATTTCTAGACCCCACTTTGTGTTTTAAAACGCAGCGTTTAATTTGCATTTTTTGTGGCAAAAACCATGCGTTCAAAGAAGCAGCATGTCAATTGTTTTTGCCATTTTGGGTGCGTTTTGCTAACATTGAAGTCAATGAGAAATGGCAAAAACCAAGAAACATCAAATTTCCTGCGTTTTACCTGCTTTTTAGGTGCAGAAAACATGCGTTTTGGACTTACAAAACGCATGCTTTTCTCACATTAAAATAATGGAATAATATGTCACTGTACACACACACATAGTCCGACAATTAAATTAAAGCAAATTATGATTTTATTGCTATTTTACCATTAAATATTATAAAACCACTATAATTTCATTAAATATAACTATTTTCTTTATTAATTCACAAATTATATATGTTTTGGGTTTTTTTCTCTTTTTTCATTCTGTTTGACTGTTTAAACTTTATTTAACAGTGTCTTGATGTTCAAAACGCATCTGTCAAAACGCAGGTGAAAAAGCATGCAAAAAGCGCTGAAAACACATCTAAAACGCGGTAAATACGCATGCGTTTTCAGCGCTAAATTTCTGGAAAGGGCAACTTTGGCTAAATCAATTAAGGCAAAAACGTGTGTTTAGAAAAGCACCTAGGACGACGCAAAGTGCGGTCATGGCCTTACAGGCGGTTTTTGTATTGGATCTACTCCAAATTCACCCCCCAAAAAAACACGAAAACCAAATAAAAACAAAAAAAAAACAACAAAAAATAACAAAAAAAACAGCAATAAAAACAACCAAAAGCATAAAATACCCAAACAAATGAACAAAGCAAAAAACAACAAACCAAAACTAAAAAAACAACAAAAAAATAACAAAAAGAGAAAATAAAAGCAGCAATTAAAACAACAAAAAGCATAAAATAACCTAAATAAACAAAACAAAAAACAAAAAAATTAACAAAGGTCGGGTCACTTCTTTTCACGGCTTAGCGGTGCTTCACACACAGCGAGCTCGCTGCCGAAATCGCTGCTACGTCACGGTTTTTGTGACGCAACAGTGACCTCATTAGCGATTTCGCTGTGTGTGACACTGAGCAGCGATCTGGCCCCTGCTGTGAGATCGCTGCTCGTTACACACAGCCCTGGTTCGTTTTCTTCAAAGGCGCTCTCCCACTGTGACACACAGATCGCTGTGTGTGACAGCGAGAGAGCGACGAAATGAAGCGAGCAGAGAGCAGGAGCCGGCATCTGGCAGCTGCGGAAAGCTGTAACCAGGGTAAACATCGGGTAACCAAGGGAAGCCCTTTCCCTGGTTACCCGATATTTACCTTTGTTACCAGCCTCCGCCGCTCTCGCTGCCAGTGCCGGCTCCGGCTCTCTGCACATGTGGCTGCAGTACACATCGGGTAATTAACCCGATGTGTACTGTAGCTAGGAGTGCAGGGAGCCAGCGCTAAGCAGTGTGCGCGACTCCCTGCTCTCTGCACATGTAGCTGCAGTACACATCGGGTTAATTAACCCGATGTGTACTGTAGCTAGGAGAGCAAGGAGCCAGCGCTAAGCAGTGTGCGCGACTCCCTGCTCTCTGCACATGTAGCGACGTTATGATCGCTGCTGCGTCGCTGTGTTTGACAGCTAAGCAGCGATCATAACAGCGACTTACAAGGTCGCTGTTACGTCACAGAAAATGGTGACATAACAGCGACATCGTTGTCGCTGTCGCTATGTGTGACACCAGCCTTAATGTTTTTAGGCATCTGAAGAGGTTATACTTATAAGATGCTCACGAGCCTGAACATAGGAACAAAAACTGTTTTTAATATATAGCAATTTAATGGTCATTCTTTTGAGCATTTTGTGAGCACTTTTACAGGCGGTTTTTGTAGCGGACCTACTCCAAATTCACCCCCCAAATAAACAAAACAAAACAAAAACAAACAAAAAACAAACAAACAAGAAACAAAACATCAAACAACATCAAAAATTATCAAAAAACAGCAATAAAACAACAAAAAGCATAAAAAAACCCCAAAACACCCCAAGCCAAAACAAAAAAATAAAAATAAAAAACAGTCAAAAAAATTAAGAAAAAGCCCCAACAAGCAACAACAATAAAAAACAGCAATAAAACAACAAAAAGCATAAAATAACCCAAACAAACAAAACAAAGCAAAAAAAACAACAAAAAAATTAACAAAAAACAACAACCAACAACAGTAAATAAAAGCAGCAATAAACCAACAAAAAACATAAAATGACTCAAATAAACAAAACGAAACCAAACAAAACAAAAAACAACAAAAAAATTAACAAAAAACTCAAGCAACAACAGCAAATAAAAGCAGCGATAAACCAACAAAAAAAAACACAAAATGACCCAAACAAACAAAACAAAAAAACAACTAAAAAATTAACAAAAAACCCCCCAAGCAACAACAGCAAATGAAAGCAGCAATAAAACAACAAAAAAGCATAAAACACCTCAAACATACAAAACAAAACAATGCAACAAAAAATTAACAAAAAAAAGCAACAACAGCAAATAAAAGTAGCGATAAACCAACAAAAAAAACATAAAATGACCCAAATAAACAAAACAAAAAACAACAAAAAAAGTAACAAAAAAACCCCCAAGTAACGACAGCAAATTAAAGCAGCAATAAAACAACAAAAAAGCATAAAACACCTCAAACATACAAAACAAAACAAAAAAAATAAAGAAAAAAATCCAACAAGCAATAACAAAAACAAAAAAGCAATAAAACAGCAAAAAGCATAAAAAAAACACCAGATGTAATGTATTTTGTGTGTGTAAAAAATAGCCTTGAAGGTTGTTGCTTGCCTGGCTCAGGTATTTTCTATATTTGCTGATAAAACTGGATTTTCCAGTAGATTGTGTTGGTGATTGTTTGTGTTTTCTGGCATTTTCTTGTTTAGATATAATGATGCATTTTATCTATAGGACATTACGGGACCATTTCGGAGTCTCCGAGGTGTCTACGCAGGGACGTCATCCGCCTTTCTTCCCTTTTGTTCTTTACCGGATCAGGTGAGTTCACATCTTATTATCTCAGGGGCAGATAGTTATAATCTTCTAATTGTTGACCTTACAGGTTCTCCTCCTAATCTGTCATCTGGGCATATTTGCCTGTGGTTATTGCACTATGAGGGGTCCATCCTTGTAGGTGCACTATATATCCTAAAAGGGTCTACAGGCCTGCAAAACTGAACTTACAGAACCATTCTATGATCCTATGAGTCTATGAGAACCATCATCCCATTTGGTGCCATAAGTTCCATTTTCCGGAATTCGTACGTTACACCCCGGCACAATACGCTCCTCTGAATAGGACCTTACTGATATGATTATTTATATCCAATCTATTACCCATATTTATTGAATGAGCAAAAAAACTTTAAAGGAAACCTGTCACCAGATTTTCCCAATATAAACCAAACCCCCCGCCTTTGGCGCCTCTTTTACCGTAGTCCAGTGACCTGCTTCTAAGCTCCCAACACCCTCTGAATATCCAAAAAATATGTTATTGTGGCGCCCTGGACTAGCTAGGTCGTCACAGGTACTGCAACACACATCCCCACCCCGAGACAGGCACATCTGTCTCGTGAGGAGGAGGGGACGCCGCGCTCTCCCACTACTCGGGTCCGGCTGCCGCTGCTGCCGCGGCCTGCTGCTGCTCGGTGGCTCGAGCGATGGGCCGGATCCCGGGGACTCTAGCGGCGCTCCTCGCCCGTGAGTGAAAGGGGATTGGTAGTTGGGATAGTTTATTGTCCGTGACGCCACCCACGGTTGTGGTGATTGAGTGTACACCACCGCTGCTCTGGCTGGGGAACCCGGGAGTGATGGTATGGAGCATCCAGTTGTTGTTTTGCCCCTCCGTGGGTAGGGGTTGGTGATCCCGGGGCCCAGTGATGGAATTGGATGGTGGACAGGCGGGTATGGGGCCTGTGGAGGTGCAGGGGCACAGGGGCAGCGCTGTGCCGCACGGCACGGAGGTACTCACTCAGCCAGTAAACACCACACAGTTCTCGGTAAACAAACGGCTGGTTGGACGGGTCCCTCGGACGGTTACGGTGCTGATGTTCCCTGCAGTTGACGGTGACGGTCTCTTCCCTGCACCTATGTGTAGTTGTTTGGTAGCGATGGGTTCCCACCGGTAACCCGCTCCCCGACCTGGATATGAGCCGGAGGAGCCCCACTCTTGCCCGCAGGCGCTGGCCCTGGGAAACTGGTGCCTTGGCGGTGGCGGTGACTCCCCTTAATGATCGGACTGTTGCCTTCAAACGGGACTTGGTTGTTGGGAGACAGTCGTCCCCTTCACTGACGGATTTGGCAAATTATGGCGACTCCTAGCCTTGCCGGGATCCGAAAGGCCCCTGCCCTGGTGCTGACTGTTCTTTGTATACCGCTCCGGTACCGCCGGGTCACCACCCGTCCACGGTCCTTTCGGAAACCTCCGAGCAGCCTCTCCTGCAGACGGTCACCGTCGTCTGCCAACTTGCTGTTTCAGTCCGGGGCACACACCCGGACCAACTTCAGGCTTCTTGCTGTCACTTTCTCTGTCACTTTCCTCCTTTACCACTTCCTTCTACTCTCCTTCACTTCCCTAGCTTAACTGCCTGGTTTTCCTGCCTCCAGAGCTGTGAACTCCTCGGTGGGTGGAGCCAACCGCCTGGCCCACCCCCTGGTGTGGACACCAGCCCCTGGAGGAAGGCAACAAGGATTTTAGTTTTGACTTCGGTGTACCTGCAGGGAATGTGGGGTGCGTGTGGTGTTGTGACCTGTGACCCCTGGCTTGCCCAGGGCGTCACACATCAGCCAGACACAAAATCCTTGTTGCCTCCCTCCAGGGGCTGATGTCCACACCAGGTGGGGTGGAGCCAGGCGGTTGGCCCCACCCACTGAGGAGTTCACAGTCCTGGAGGCAGGAAAAGGAAGGGAGTTGAGTGAGGAAAGTGCAAGAGACAGGAGTGAAGGAGTAAAAAAGGAGTAAACGGACCGTGTCCGGGTATGTGGACCGGGCACTATGAGCAAGGTTGGCAGACGGTGGTGGCCGTCTGCAGGAGAGGCAAATCAACGCGGAACCGTAAGACCGGGGTCGGGGGAGCGAAGTGAAGCCAGCACACACCGACAGGGCCTGCGGACCCCGCCCAGGCTTGGAGTCGCCGTTAAGAGGTCAAATCCGTCAGTGACTGGAACCCCAGGGGTTTCCTAACAGCCAAGACCCGATAGAAGGCAACCGTCCAACTAGTAGAAGGAAATACAGCTACCGCCACAGCTAGAGTTCCAAGGGCCAGAGCCTGCGGGCAAAAGGGCTCCTCCGGCACATATACACGCTGGGGAGCGGGTTACCGTTGGGAAGACATCGGGACCGAACATACACAAAGGTGCAGGGAAAGGCAGCCACCACAAACCATCCGGGAGAAACCACAGCAGCCGGCTGCGGGACCCGTCCATCCAGCCGTTTGGTTTACCAGAGACTTTGCGTACATTTGTGGCTGAGTGAGTACAACTGTGCCATCCGGCACCACGCTGCGCAGTCCAGGCGACCCTGCACCTTGCCAGCCCTGCCTCCCCGTCACCTCACCGGGCCCCGGGACCACCAACCACTACCCACGGAGGGGGAAACAACATCCCAGCTGCTCCCTACCATCGCTCCCGGGATCCCCGTCACCAGCAGCGGTGGTGCCCAACCTCACCACAACCCGTGGGTGGCGTCATGGACTAACTCCCCCAAACCAACGGGCCCCTTTCACTCACGGGCGAGGAGCGCCGCTCGAGTCCCCGGATCCAGCCCACCGCTCGAGCCACCAAGCAGCCATCGCAGCAGCGCCGGACCCAAGTGTTAGCGAGCGCAGCGGCGTCCTCCCCGCCCACGACAACTTGGCGTCACGAACAGGATCTTACCGTTCTACCGACTGGTAGAAGTGCGCCTTGTGCCCCGCCGGCGGTGTCCGGCCGGAAAATTTCAGAATCCGCCATCTTGGGCGCGAAGATTTTCCCGCTCGAGCATGTTCTCGAGCAGTGGAGGCGCGAAAGCCGAAGCCCCGCCCCTGAAGAGGAGGTGCTGAGAAAAGACCAAGGGGGGCGGCAACAAGATGTCTGCGCCCGACGGAGCCGTTGGAGGAGTGGCGGTCGCAGCCGCGGCGGCATGTAACTAGAGCTGCAGCGTGCAGGGACACCAGGACTCTGCTGAAACACGTTCCTGGATCCAGCCGCAAAATGTGCCAGGAGCTCCAGGCCCAAGTCCCCTTCATGCTGGCGAAGTGGACGTCGGAGATGAAGGGCCTGACCACAACCGTTTGGGCATCCAAAGTGGAGGTTGTCTCAGAGAAGCGGGTAAGCGACCCACGCCCCTATGTCCCTGAGAGATCGGTCGATACGGCTGAGGGGCCCGGCCTGCTGCCATCCACCACGCTACCTCCCTCACTGCCCATGCCCGCGGCCAACGCCCGACCGACCCGTTACCCCTGTCACCGGTAGCAGAGCCTGCAGCGTCTGAGGGAGAGGGCCCGGACCTGCGACCCCTGGGCCTTACCTTTGTCACCGCCTTGGCACCTGTCCCGGCTTCCATCCCGACTGCGACGGAGATGACGACGGCCCCGGCAGTCCGCCCGGTCGCAGCTGAGGCGATCCTCGACCAGAGGCCAGCACCGCAAGTCCCGTCAACCGCTCCCAGACCCCGGGCCTCGGCTGAGACACGGCGGGGATGCAGCTGCCAGGAGGCAGAGCAGGCCACGTCACAGCGGGGTCCCTCATTATCAAAAGTACCGGTCGTAGCCGGCACGGAGGGACTCTGCCTGGGCCAATCCCCCACACCGCCTGAACCGGAGCAAGGAGAAGGTGCTCCACACTGGGAACGCCAGCAACGGCAGCTGTGCCGCGGGATTGCTGTTTAAAGATGAGGAAAAGAGCAGTTGTCCCCCGTTGGGACCCTCAGCACCGAGTTTAAATGAATCAGCAAAAATCAACCGAGTTTCACCTGATTGTCGTCAGTGATTACCCCGGCGGTTGCCGGCAAGTTGTCCCCGCAGGGACCCTTTTGTTATCGTTGGGGTGAGGAACTCTTCATGGACATGCCTGAGAACTTGCAGGGCACCCACGAACTGGTGGAATTGTAAATAAGTTGGGGGCATGTTTTCCGTAGCCGCCTCCGGAGAGGCAGATTTGGAGGATGGCCCTGGAGGGAAGTGATGGCCCAGGGCTGTCACTACCGCAACCGGTGGCGATCCTCCAGGGGTCAGGGGTCCCCCATGGACGTGGGGTCCCCTGAAGTGACAGCCGGGTGCGAGGCACCGTACCCATTCCCGCTCGGGCAGCCTGGATCAGGACTAGGGTCAAGGGGTGCTGCCCACTTCTTAGGGGCAGCATCAGGGCTAGGTTGCTTGGGTGGGAGAGCGGAAGCCGTCCGTCTGTTATTATTAAAAATGTATATATATGTGTTTTGCAACGTTCAAGTGACATGCCTCCCGTAAGGGAAGATTTGAAATCCATACTGTGTTGTTTTTATATCTTTACAGTTGAAAAGAAAAATAAAACCGGTGATGGACGGGCAGCCCGCGGACGGTCTGCATTTAACCAAGGGGGAATGTGGCGCCCTGGACTAGCCAGGTCGTCACAGGTACTGCAACACACATCCCCACCCCGAGACAGGCACATCAGACAGACACAAAATCCTTGTTGCCTCCCTCCAGGGGCTGATGTCCACACCAGGTGGGGTGGAGCCAGGCGGTTGGCCCCACCCACTGAGGAGTTCACAGTCCTGGAGGCGGGAAAAGAAAGGGAGTTGAATGAGGGAAGTGCAAGAGAGAGGAGTGAAGGAGTAAAAAAGGAGTAAACGGACCGTGTCCAGGTGTGTGGCCCGGGCACTATGAGCAAGGTTGGCAGACGGTGGTGGCCGTCTGCAGGAGAGGCAAATCAACGCGGAACCGTAGGACCGTGGTCGGGCGGTGGCCCGCCGGTACCGAATCGGGGAGCGAAGTGAAGCCAGCACACACCGGCAGGGCCTGCTGACCCCGACCAGACTTGGAGTCGCCGTTAAGAGGTCAAATCCATCAGTGACTGGAACCCCAGGGGTTTCCTAACAGCCAAGACCCGATAGAAGGCAACCGTCCGACCAGTAGAAGGAAATACAGCTACCGCCACAGCTAGAGTTCCAAGGGCCAGAGCCTGCGGGCAAAAGGGCTCCTCCAGCACATATACACGCTGGGGAGCGGGTTACCGTTGGGAAGCCATCGGGACCGAACATACACAAAGGTGCAGGGAAAGGCAGCCACCACCAACCGTCCGGGAGAAACCACAGCAGCCGACTGCGGGACCCGTCCATCCAGCCGTTTGGTTTACCAGAGACTTTGCGTACATTTGTGGCTGAGTGAGTACAACCGTGCCATCCGGCACCGCGCTGCGCAGTCCAGGCAACCCTGCACCTTGCCAGCCCTGCCTCCCCGTCACCTCACCGAGCCTCGGGACCACCAACCCCTACCCACGGAGGGGGGGAAACAACATCCCAGCTGCTCCCTACCATCGCTCCCGAGATCCCCGTCACCAACAGCGGTGGTGCCCAACCTCACAACAACCCGTGGGTGGCGTCACGGACTAACTCCCCCAAACCAACGGCCCCCTTTCACTCACAGGCGAGGAGTGCCGCTCGAGTCCCCGGATCCGGCCCACCGCTCGAGCCACCGAGCAGCCATCGCTGCAGCGCTGGACCAGAGCGTTAGCGAGCGCAGCGCGGCGGCGTCCTCCCCGCCCGCGACATTATAATTCCACCATGTGTTCTTGCCCACTGCCTCCTATCTGTAAGCGTCATCCTCCAGCCATGATTGCTGTGGATGACTTGTTCTACATCATCCACATCATGCCATCAATCTTGCTCCTGTGCAGTTAAAGCACAGACCTGCGCAGGCACACTTCACTCTGTCCTGTAATGTGCGTGCATCAAGAGGGGATAGAAAGTGCTGATGACCTGGATGTAAAGATGGCACATTACAGTACTTTGCCTGAGCAACTCATAGTGAAGTGCACCTGCACAGGTCTATGATTTAACTGCTAGCTCTATGCTTTAACTGCCAGGTCTGTGCTTTAACTGCCAGATCTGTGCTTTAACTGCCAGTCTGTGCTTTAACTGTGCAGGTCTATGCTTTACTGCCGGGTTTGTGCTTTATCTGTGCAGGTATGTGCTTTAATTGTGCAGGTCTGTGCTTTAACTGCCAGGTCTGTGCTTTATCTGTGCAAGTCTTTGCTTTAACTTCCAGGTCTGTGCTTTAACTTCCAGGTTTGTTCTTCAACTGCCAGGTCTGTTCTTTTACTGTGCAGGTCTATGCTTTAACTGCTAGGTCTGTGCTTCAACTACCAGGTATGTGCTTTAACTGTGCAGGTCTATACTTTAACTCTGCATGTCTGTGCTTTAACTGCCAGGCCTGTGCTTTAACTGTGCAGGTCTGCACTTTAACTGCCAGTTCTGTGCTTCAACTACCAGGTCTGTGCTTTAACAGTGCAGGTCTAAGCTTTAACTGCCAGGTCTGTGCTTCAACTGCCAGGTCTGTTCTTTAACTGTGCAGGTCTATGTTTTAACTCTGCAGGTCTGTGTTTTAACTGTGAGGTCTGTGCTTTAACTGCCAGGTCTGTGCTTTAAGTGTGTAGGTCTATGCTTTAACTGTCAGAGCTGTGCTTTAACTGCCAGGTCTGTGCTTTTAACTGGGCAGTTCTATTCTTTAACTGTGCAGGTCTGTGCTTTAACTGAGCAAGTCTGTGCTTTAACTGCCGGGTCTGTGCTTTAATTGCCAGGTCTGTTCTTTAACTGTGCAGGTCTATGCTTTCACTGATAAGGTCTGTGCTTCAACTGCAGAAGTCGAGATTGGCAGCGCTGTGTGGATTACATAGGAAGCGTCATTCAAATCAATTAAGACATGAGGACGGCAATTATGGGGATAAAAGAGGCGCCGAGCAAGACCCGGAAGGCCAATCAGACCGAACTGTGCCGTATGGTGGAATTACAATTTTTTTGGGATATACAGAGGGAGCTGAGGACTAATTTAAAGAGGCGATAAAGGTGGAGGCTTCAGCTAACATTGGCGTGTGACTGTGACGCCCTTTTTGCTTACACATTAACTATGGACAAATGCGGAATGGTGTAAGGTATCCAGACGACTTATTTTTAAAGATTTGCAAACCCATGGAAGTTTGGTTTGGCGGGTTGATCCGGACTTTAGATACAGTTCGGTTTGGGACTTGATCTGAACCTCAATATAAGTCAGTAATTGGGCAGTTTGCGAGTCCAACCACACGCAGCCAGCCATAAGCAGATCACTTCCGGGGCGGGTGGGCTGGGCTTTTCCTTTTTTTTGTTTGATGCACACTACATCCGATTGAGCTGTTGTTACCCCAAGTGCCAGTCTACATACCCTTAAGCCGGCTATAGAGCTTAGATCGGTATTGGTTTAATGATGGTCCGGGTCTTCGAGACACAGGAGAACGTTTTGCCAAGAGTATGAGAAAGCCACATCTGGTGGCAGCTTACACCGTGTGCAGAATTATTAGGCAAGTTGTATTTTAGAGGATTTTTTTTATTATTGATCAGCAACTATGTTCTCAATCAACCCAAAAGACTCATAAGTATCAAAGCTTAATATTTTTGGCAGTTGGAGGGGTTTTTTAGATTTGGCTTCTTAGGAGGATATCTGTTTGTGCAAGTAACTATTACTGTGCAGAATTATTAGGCAACTTAATAAAAAACAAATCTATTCCCATCTCATTTGTTTATTTTCACCAGGTAAACCAATATAACTGCACAAAATTTAGAAATAAACATTTCTGACATGCAAAAACAAGACCCAAAATAATTAGTGACCAATATAGCCCCCTTTCTTTATGATGACACTCAGCAGCGACCATCTATAGATTCTGTCAGTTGCTTGATCTGTTTACGATCAACATTGCGAGCAGCAGCCACCACAGCCTCCAGACACTGCTCTCAGAGGTGGACTGTTTTCCCTCCCTGTAGATCTTACATTTTATGAGGGACCACAGGTTCTCTATGGGGTTCAGATCAGGTGAACAAGGGGCCATGTCATTATTTTTTCATCTTTTAGACCTTTACTGCCCAGCCATGCTGTGGAGTAGTTGGATGCATGTGATGGAGCATTGTCCAGCATGTATATCATGTTTTCTTGAACGATAACGACTTCTTCCTGTACCACTGCTTAAAGAAGTTGTCTTCCAGAAACTGTCAGTAGGTCTGGGAGTTGAGCTTCACTCCATCCTCAACCCGAAAAGGTCCCACAAGTTCCTCTTTGATGATCCCAGCCCATACCAGTCCCCACCTCCACCTTGCTGGCGTCTGAGTCGGAGTGGAGCTCTCTGCCCTTTACTGATCCAGCCTCTGGCCCATCAAGAGTCACTCTCATTTCATCAGTCCATAAAATCTTTGAAAAATCAGTCTTAAGATATTTCTTGGCCCAGTCTTGACGTTTTATCTTATGTTTCTTGTTCAGAGGTGGTGGTTTTTCAGCCTTCCTTACCTTGGCCATGTCCTTGAGTATGGCACACCTTGTGCTTTTTGATACACCAGTAACGTTGCAGCTCTGAAATATGGCCAAACTGGTGGCAAATGGCATCTTGGCAGCTTCACGCTTGATTTTCCTCAAATCATGGGCAGTTATTTTGCGCCTTTTTTGCCCAACACGCTTCTTGCGACCCTGTTGGCTATTTGCCATGAAACACTTGATTGTTCGGTGATCACGCTGAAAACGTTTGACAATTTCAAGACTGCTGCATCCCTCTGCAAGACATCTCACAATTTTGGACTTTTCAGAGCCCGTCCAATCTCTCTTCTGACCCATTTTGCCAAAGGAAAGGAAGTTGCCTAATAATGAAGCACCCCTTATATAGGGTGTTGATGCCATTACACCGCACCCCTCCTCATTACAGAGATGCACATCACCTGATTTACTTAATTGGTAGTTGGCTCTCAGCCTATACAGCTTGGAGTAGGACGACATGTATAAAAATATCATGTGATCAAAATACTCATTTGCCTAATAATTCTGCACACAGTGTATATTTTACGGAATAAATTAAAGTTAAACATGCTGGATTCTTAAAAACCTTAACAATCAATTGTCGGGGGCTCTTATTCACATTTGACTGTTGGCCGGTCCAGTTATTATCGGTGGCTTTGGCCAACATTAGCCTAATGTGTAGGGGGAACATTGGTTGCATACCTCCGGATCAGTGGAGACCAACTTGGAATCTGTTTTTGATAAAGCAAAATGTTTTAATTTCTAAAACTTCTGGCGTAACCCTATGATTTGTTTTTTTAAGATGGACATGTCCACCAGATGGAACTAGGACAATGTGGTCCACACGTGAACTCAAGTTATCGGAGACTTGGGTCATGTAAACAACAAAGGAGAGCTGTAAATGGAGATTGATAAGATGATGCTGTCGGAAAGCAGAAGACAAAGGTGATCTGATAAGGAGACGCTTTGGAGATATCGACATTTCTGCCCCATTCATGTCACCTCTTTGTGTCTCCTGTCGAGAGTCTTAATGACCCAAAGAAGAGACAAGAGGGAATGTGATAAAGACGCAGATACCACCTCCGCTTTTGGCCGGATCAACAAATAGCCTGCACAACTTTTTTTATCCGGCCATTAAAATAAAAAAAAAAAATTGGAACCAACCCGATCTTTTGAGGTCTACAGGAATAAAATCATAACGAATGATCCATTAACGGATGCGGATTTTTTTGACGTCCCGGCCATTAGAGTCAACCGGAGTCGCCTCTAGTAAAAACGAATCTTTTCATAAGCCAACAAAAATGGATGCAAAGAGGAAACCAAAGGGTCTGTTTTTGTATAGAAGAATTTTTTTAAAGATGTTTTTCATTTTTACTTCTTTGTAATGGATCTAGTTTTTTTGGAATACAGCGGATAAAACGGGAAACGTGAAGAGTTTTATCCAAACGATCAATATTGAAAAACAGTTAACGGAACGTTTATATGTGCATACACTTAAGTATTGGGTTATTCCGCAGGTAGTGGTAGGCCTTGTGCGCACAGTGCGGTTTTTATGCAGATTTGACGCAGATTTTGATGCAGATTTTGATACAAATTTGATGCTGCAGATTTTAATAAAGACTTGATGCAGATTTGATGCAGATTTTGATGCAGATTTGATGCAGATTTTGATACAGATTTGAAGCAGCTTTGGCACAGGTTTGATGCAGATTTGATTTAGATTTTGATACAGATTTGATTTAGATTTTGATACAGATTTGATGCTGCAGATTTTGATACAGACTTGATGCAGATTTTGATACAGATTTGATGAAGATTTGGCGCAGGTTTGGTGCAGATTTGATGCAGATTTTGATACAGATTTGATGCAGATTTTGATACAGATTTTGATACAGATTTGATGCAGATTTTGATACAGATTTGATGCAGATTTTGATACAGATTTGATGCAGATTTGATGCAGATTTTGATACAGATTTGATGCAGATTTTGGTACAAATTTAATGCAGTGTGTTGCCCAAATCTTCATCTTCAAAGTTAATGAGAGTTCTGAAGTGTTGTGCAGGTGCTTTTTTTTACCTGCAGATTTGGTGCAGAAAATGATCTGCAGCATGTCAATTGTCGGTGCATTTTTTTCTGCATTTTTTGCTCTTCCACCCATTGGCTTAATAAAAAAACGCATGGCACCAAAAATGCACCAAGACGCATCCGCGTCCAGTATAGACCGATGACTGTAACTGCTCCGAAATTTAACAGCCGCTGACTCCTTTGAAGGATATAAAATTATGTCCTACCGGTAGCCGCACTAAAAGGCTATGTGCCCACGCTGCGGATTTACCGCGGATTTTGCCGCGGATTTGCCACGGATTTACCGCGGATTTTCCGAAAATCTGCAGCAGCGGCACTTCCAAGCCATTTCAATGGCATTTTGGAAATGCTGTGTCCATGCTGCGGATTTTTCCGCGGCGGATTTGCCGCGGATTTTGATCCGGAAAAATCTGCAGCATGTCAATTATTGTTGCGGATTTTGGGTATAGAATGGGGAAAAAAAAAATCCGCATCAAAATCCGCGGCAAATTCGCGGTATTCCGCGGTAAATCCGCGGCAAATCCGCGGCAAAAATAAGGTGCGGATTTGCCGCAAAAGTCGCGGATTTTCATGCAGAAAAATCCGCAGGTACATTCTACTGTGGACACATAGCCTAAGGCCCAATGCCCACGCTGTGTAGTTTTTGACGCATATTTTCAGAAATCTGCAGCAACATCTGCATGTCCATTGTGAAGCCAGCAAAGTCTATAAGAATTCAGAAGTGCTGTGCCCATGTTGAGTTTTTTTCCTTTGCGTATTTGGTGCAGATTTGATGCAGAAAAAATGAAATCTGCACCAAATACGCAAGGGAAAAATAAGCAACGTGGACACAGCACTTCTGAATTCTCATAGACTTTGCTGGCTTCATAATGGACATGCAGATTTTGCTGCAGATTTCTGAAAATCTGCGTCAAAATCCGCAGCGTGGACACAGGGCCTAACAGTGGCCAAGTAGCACTTT
Source organism: Anomaloglossus baeobatrachus (assembly GCF_048569485.1). Taxonomy (NCBI): domain Eukaryota; kingdom Metazoa; phylum Chordata; class Amphibia; order Anura; family Aromobatidae; genus Anomaloglossus; species Anomaloglossus baeobatrachus. The sequence goes on along the minus strand of NC_134363.1, from coordinate 33,384,259 downwards.
AAGGCTATGTGTCCACGGTAGAATGTTGCTGCGGATTTTTCTGCATGAAAATCCGCGGCTTTCCCGCAAATTCCGCACCTTGACATGTTGCAGATTTTTCTGGATCAAAATCCGCACCAAATCCGCCGCGGAAAAATCCGCAGCATGGGCACAGCATTTCCAAAAAGCCATAGAAATGGCTGGGAAGTGCCGCTGCTGCAGATTTTCGGGAAATCCGCGGCTTTTCCGCGAGAAATCCGCTGCAAAATCCGCGCATTTTCCGCAGCGTGGACACATAGCCTAACATTATTTACCTGCAGATTTACCCTATATCTGCAAGTAAATACTGTTTTTGGACATGACAGGTGCTTTTTAAACAGAAGTCATTGTCTCCAATGATACCCATTGCTCTACACCCTGATAGGCGCCCTACCCCATACACCTTCCTCCCCACACATAAAATAATAAGAACCCCCTATATACCAATTAAGATAGCAAAAAGAGCTAAACCCTTGGCAAATAAATAACAGCAGAACCCAACTGTGGCACAAATGACCTGGAGTGACGCTGCAGGGAAGCCGCTGCAGGGGAGATGCACCATTTCCTGGCAACTTTTTTTCCATAGACTTTGTTGGAAATGGGCTCCTACTGGTTGGCAATGGTTATGCTTTTTGGGACAGAGAAAGGAATTCAGAGCAGGGGACCCCTGTGTAATACACGCACCAGCATCCCCGATGTGCTGCCCCCCACCCCCAGCAGGGACGCCGGCACTCTCACCTTCCCGACTGCTCAGCGGTGGCTGCTTCATCCCCATTTATTGCCGCTGAAAGCGATCCTAGGGCATGTACGCGTGCATGTGTACCGCCCTGAGAGGGGCCCGGCCGCTTCCTCCGCTTGCTCGGGCCGAGCCGCTCGAGGTCCGGGCTCGGGTTGTCGGTGGCACGAGCGCCTCTGGACCGGGGGCCACGTCACTCTTGTTAAGGGAAGGCGGTGGGGGGGTGGTGGTTGTGTAACGGGTCGTGACACCACCCACGGGTTGTGGTGACGGGGGATGCACCACCGCTGCGGCTGAGGTGATGGCGGTCTCGTCCGGGATCGGTGTTGCGGCCGCAGCTGAGATGTTAGCCCCTCCGTGGGTAGGGGCGGTGTGTCCCGGGGCCCCGGTGGGGGACTGCGAGGGATAATGTTGTCGTCGGGGTGCAGGGCGCCGTGCCGCGGTGTAGTGTCGTGCCCGGATGGCACTGGTGTACTCACGATTGATTCACACTCAGAGTCACTGGTAAACCAAAGTTCGGAAGTGGTCGGTCCCCGCGGCCGGCTGCTGATGTCCCCTGTGGGGTTGATGGTGGCCCCTTTTCCCGTGCACCTCTAGATGTTTGTGTTTCGGCCCCCCCCCCCCCTGCCTAAGCAGTGGTGGCCCGCTCCCCAGCGTTGAGCTGCCGGAGGAGCCCTCTGTTGCCCGGAGGCGCTGGCCCGTCGGGTATTTGGCCCTTGGAGGTGGCGCTCACCCGGATTCGGTGGGCTTTTGCCTTCTTTCGAGACTTTGGGTGTGGATGAACCCGTGAGGTCCGGCCAGCAATCAGTCAATTTGCCTATACTCAGTGGCTTCTAAGCTAGGACGGGGTCTGAGTACCCTCCTGTTGGTGCTCCGGTACACGGTTGACTCCCCGGTTCGGGACCGGCGGGCTCCAACCCAGGCCCGGTCCGTACGGTTCTGCCGGTTGCTGTACCGGTACTCCTGCAGACGGCCACCACCGTCTGCCTGCCTGACGTTTACAAGGGGGCCCAGGCTCCTACCCGGGTCCCTGACAGCTGCTCCACTACCACTCACTGTCAACTCTAGAACTGTTCTCTCCCTACTCTCCTTTGAACTTCCTGCCTCAGGACAGTAGTCTCCTCAGTGGGCGTACCTTTCCGCCTGACTCCGCCCACCTGGTGTGCTCTATTGGCCCTGAGGGAGGCATCAGGTCTCCCTTTCGGGTGACATGTATGTGACCTCACAGGGGATGGGGGGGTGTGTGTATGTGGTAGATTTTATTACCTGTGACCCCTGGGTCCAGGGCGTCACACATGCACCTGTTTTTAAAGGGTCAGTAAGCCCTTACCTGGAAGTGCCTCTCAGCACATAGCTGAGAGGCACTAGGTATTTAAAGCACCCTCCCCTTAGGGGAGGTGCCTGGGCAATGTGATAAATAGTTGTCACATCACTTGTGCTGCTCCTGTATTGCTGCATGTAACATTACTAATACCTGTCTGTGTTTCAGTACCTGACGTAACCGCTGCTGCAACTACCTGCACCAGCTGTATCTTCCGATCCCACTGCTGCAACTATCCGTATCTAGAATAGTTAGTAACCAAAGGAGTATCTTGGAAATGTAAGGAGACAGGGCGGGGAACACATGGATGAATTACGTAGTCGGCACTAAAAGTCAAATTCTACTAAATCTTCTCTATCTTCTTACAAACACTTTCTGTCAAGTAAGGACTTTAGTAAAGAAGCAACAAATGGGTCCTGCTCCATAAACTTGGACCAAACTATTAGGAAAAGACTTGAAACCCTCATCCCGAAGTGGGAAAAAGTGGTCAACGACCCTGATATTGTTGAGAAAATTCCAAAAGATTGGGCAATTGTAATTTTTCAGTTTCAGAAACCCTCTGTCTTCAGATGTAGTTTGTTGTCAGCTGTGTAGGAGGTGGTCTTGCCCTTGTACTGGTTATCCTATGTATTCTGTGTGTTATACCAATTGTATATGTTAATATGTAATGCTGCTAGCTAGGTGCAGGTTCAAGATGCAGTAGAGCAGGACTGTTGCTAACAAGCGCCACCTAGTGGTTGATCTGAGTTAGCAGCGGAGTGGAAAAGACAGTCAAGACGGAAGTGACAGATGCGAGGAGGACAGTTGAGAGGTCTCGAAAGGGAACAGTTGAGTATAGGGTTCAAGTAAGAGAAAATGTGGCCTCGGTGCTAGGACCAGTCAGGGAATCCTGAGGTAACCTCAAGACGTCCGGAGCCTGTGGCTCACCTCGATGGGCTGTCAGGGCCTAGCAGCGGCCACAGGTGTGAGGAAGAGGGGGAAAGGAGACACAGACCCAGGAGCTTGAGGAAGAGATCCAAAAGTGCAGGGGGGAACAGGTCAAGGAACAGTACCCCACACTGAGTAAGGAAAAAGAAGGCCATGTCTGTCATAACGGCGTGAAGAATAAAAGTGAATGATTCTGGTTGGCCGTGTGCTACTAATGGTCTACAATGACGACTGCTAGTGGGGGGATGGTCATCAGCCTGAAGAAACCAGTGAGTATTTTCCACCCCACAAGAAGTCACATCCACTCACGGGGTCTCCTTGGTGAAGGAGACTATCTTGGCGTGATCCCCAAACAGCCTTGCAGCAGAGGGGAGAGTATCCAACAGCAGCAGGCATTGTGGGCGGCGAGAGAGGCAGAAGCCAGGGGAGAGATGCCAGACCAGGAGGTGCCCCAGATAACTTGGTCACCACCAACCGCACCGGCTGTAAGTGAACCCCCCGTTAAAAGGACCTTACCTCGAAACACTGTGGCCGAGAAGGCCATGGTCATTGAGAGGAAAATGAAATGAGAGGTGTGGGTCTGGACTCAACTAGCACTCCCAGGAGGCGGCCAAGATGGTGGCCATATTACCCACGAGGTGATTTGTCACCTTGATCACGAGGGGGGCTACTGCTTCATTCAGGAAGAGGGAACCGGTACCAAGGTGTACATCAATGCCAGGTCGGTATGTGAGGGCGCTCTAACCTGGGGAGACCAGGTCCGCTTCATCAAGAAGAAAGGGCCCTGTAGGTAGTATGCGGTGGTGGTCATTCACATGCTGGCTGAGGAAGCATTCCGGGAGGCACTGCGTCCTAAAGGGTCCTTTCAGGAGGACAGGCCCCCAGCATTGTTGACCCTGCAGACTCGCTATCCTTGTGGGGAGATGGGTGTCATATTCCCCAGCACCTCATTGGAGTCCTGGAGCGGGACCCCTGATGTGGTGGGTCTCCTGGAAGAGGTGATGTTGCCCAGGGAGCCCACGTATATATCAAGGAGGCCGAGTACAAAGCCACCTGAGTGTGAGATGGCTGCTATGTTAGGTTGGTTGATGGATTACCCAAAGTTGGCCGAGAGCTGCTTAAGTTGTTGTGTTTGCTTCCCCTTCCTTCAGTCCACCTCTCCTGGATACCAGGACTTCGGGTGGTGAAGGAGTTGCTAACCCTCCGCGTTGGATAATGTCCCTGCCCAAGCACTTCACATATTGCCCTGTCACCCGATGGACCTTGCCCCATGGACTCCACCCTACCTGATGCTCCTGGGCAATGTAGTACAACACTGGACTGGCAACCGCAGAGAGGGCAGGGAGAGGAAGGAAACAGCAGACCCTGGAAAGTGGGCCCAGGAAAGGTCTATTGCCTGTGGGCGATGGCTTGTTTTAAAGGCGTACCCTTGTTTGGTACCCAGATGAAAAAAAAACCCGGGCCTACTGAACCCCCATCGATCTAATATTGATGACCCACCCTTAGACTAGATCATCGATATTAGATGAAGAAAGAGCTCATGATCTAATGTAACTTTACCTTTAAAAATGTACTAACAAAAAATCTTAAAAATTTCTTCTTGTAGTTTTTTTAGCACATTTTTAGTGATTATTTTATAATTTATAATGCACCCATAAAACTTTCTATAGATAATAAAATATAAAAAAGACAAATAAAAGAAAAATAATGTACAAAATAAAATATAATAAGTGAAAAATAAAAAAAATAAAATGAGGTTAAAGGCAAAGTAATGTAAAGAAAAAAAAATACTGAAGTAAAAAAAATCCTCTGACTCATGCTTACTTAGAAGACAAAAAGAAGTGAATCAAGGAGCAGATGGTTATCTCCGTGACTGTCCTCCTGACCATTAGTGAGGTGGTTCCAGTGTAAGGAGGAGCCGGGGTCTTGTATTTATAGGATGGAGTTTGGAGCTCAGGACATTCCCTGACTCCATTTCTGGTCACCATGAGCTTCATCCTTGGCCTGATCCTGTTGTGCGCAGGAGCCTCCACTTTTGCTCTTGGTAAGACCTTCTTCTTGTTCTCCATCGTATTCTGTTTTGCCTTTTTTTCCATTACTGACCAATTTTGAGGTTTGTTTTATTATACTATTTTTTTTTTTTTATCGTGTCTTTTTGCCCGTTTACCCTTGTAATTGTTGGGATCATCTCATGCCAATTTTGAAATCTCTTTTACGACCCCCATACATTTTTGACTAATGTCAGGCAGACCTGCCGGTTTGGCTACCAGTCTAATGTCTACGGGGTCAACCAACACTCCTTCGATAGGTTGGGAGAGATAAGGATCCGGCATGTCTGATTTCGGACTGCCGATCCTTTCATCACCGGTGGGACTGACCACGTACAGAACTTGGCTGAATGCGCTCTACTGTGTATGGCCTCGTCCACACATCCTTGTTTCCGATACATGTGACGTCCGTTGTCACACGTACCGGAGACACAAACACAAGTAGACCCATTAAAATCAATGGCTCTTTGCACACGGTTGTGTTTTCACACGGACATGTGTCCTTGTGGAACACATGGTGACATCTCCGTTTTTCTCCGGCAGCACGGGTGTCACACGGAAGACACACTGATGTGATCCGTGTGACACATACCAGAAAAAACATGTGTCTTAGAAATAAAATGATTGTCTATAGTCACCTGTCTCCAGAGCTGTTGTCTTTGGCGCTGCTGTAACTTGCTTCCGGGCCTGCTCATTATACTCATAAATATTCACTGCACCGCGGACCCGGAAGCAGCAGCACCAAAGACAGCAGCGTCGGGGACAGGTGAGTAAAATGTTCCTGCTCTCCGTGTGCTATCACAGATAGCACACGGAGAACACATATGTACCAAAATCCCAACACACGGATGACCATACACACCTTCAACCCAGGCAGTGCAAAACGTGTGTGTTTTGCATGGATGTTTGAAAGAGGCCCATGGAAGAGTAAGGCAGGCGTTACACGTTGCGACATCGGTAACGATATATCGTCGGGGGTCACATCGTTAGTGACGCACATCCGGCGCCGTTACCGACATCGCAGCGTGTGAACCCTAGGAGCGACGATCACCGATCGCAAAAACATCAAAAATTGGTGATCGGTGACACGTCGCTCCATTCCATAATTTCGCTACTGCTGCAGGTACGATGTTGTTTGATGTTTTTGCAGCACCACACATCGCTGTGTGAAGCCGCAGGAACGACAAACATCTCCTTACCTGCGTCCCGCCGCCAATGCGGAAGGAAGGAGGTGGGCGGGATGTTATGTCCTGCTCATCTCCGCACCTCCGCTTCTATTGGTCGGCCGCTTAGTGACGTCACGGTGACGCCAAACGCACCTCCCGCTTGAAGGAGGGATTGTTCGGCAGTCACCGTGACGTCGACGACAAGCTTGTGCGTGTGAAGCTACCGTAGCAATAATGTTCACTAGGGCAGCTATCACCACATATCGCATGTGCGATGGGGGCAGGTGCTATCGCGCTCGACATCGCTAGCCGATGCTAGCGATGTCGCAACGTGTAAAGTACCCCTTAGGAGAGATAGCTTCCGGCCAACTGATTGGTCAAACCATTTATCGGCCAACAACTCTTTCTCCTGAGTCCTCCATACCCTGGAACGTCTTCCAATGTTCTCTATGAGGCTCCTCTGGCAGCGGAGAGGACACCCTTGATCCCACCAGAAGAAATTATTCTATAAGGCCCAATGTCTATCTATACGGAATATGAGTGCATCATTTTTGTAATATAGTTATGATTTTGTCTAAATATTTTTTTTTTAGATTACCAATGTGTCCTGATACCAGGAAACCTGAAGCAGATCGATGCCGGCGCAGGACAAGTGTGGGGAGTTAATGATGCCGGACAGATCTTCACCGTGGTCAATGACACCTTGCAGCAAGTTCCCGGACAGCTCATCCATGTGTCTGTCGGACCAGCTGGCATCTGGGGGGTCAATAGCGCTAATACTGTCTTCAGGTTTCAGAACAATAGATGGTTAGCTGTGACAGGTAAAAAGAAATAAAAAATCACAAAAATGTCAAATTCTGGGATAATGTTTCTTGAGAGCACTAAGCAATGGATGGTGGTTGGCTATAGATGGGTCATTTTTCCCTCAATTTAGTCATAGTCAACTATGAAAATGATTTTCTCCATGGAAAATTGTTTACATTTTTGGTCCATCCCAGAGGCGAGCAAACCAGTCTGATGGCAATTTAGGGAATTGTAAAGGGGTTAAAGAAAGGAAATTGATATTCAACTTAGCGCTCATCTGTCCCACAACCACAGCTGCCAACCTGGTCCTCCATCAAGCTCCAGCTGTTTTCCTTTGTCTTGAGGTGCCATCTTCGTGCACCTTAACGTTGTGAAGGGGCCTCCAGTGCCGAGTAGTCCTCTGATGTCCAGATATGTTCTTCCCCTGAGACGCTGACCAAATATCAGGTGATGAGCGTTGGGTCATCGGAGGTCAACTCAACACTGGAGACACCACCAGATCATGAAGTTGCTGAAGAGAACTTCATGACTGAAGGATGATGTCAGACAGAGCTTTTCAAAAGACTGGAGATGGCAGCTGTGGTGAGGTCAGTTTATTATGCTTTTGGGTAAGGAAGATTGAATTTGCATTGAATAATTTCGATGCAAATCAAATCTCCTAATTTACTGAATTGTAAACGGGTTAAAGAAAGGAAATTGATATTCAACTTGGAGCTCACCTGTTCCGTCACCACAGCTGCCAACCTGGTTCTCCATAAAGGTTCAGCTGGTGTTTTCCTTCATCTTGAGGTGCCCTCGCTGTGCACCTTAGCCATGGTCAGAGGCCTCCAGTACTGAGTAGTCCTCTGATGTCCTGATTTGTTCTTTCCCTGAGATGCTGAAGAAACCTCAGGTGATGAGCCTTGGGTCATCGGAGATCAACTCAACACTAGAGACACCACCAGATCGTAGTCCTCTGATGTTGATGTGTTCTTCACCTGAGATGCTGACTAAACCTCAGGTGATGAGCGTTAGGTCATCAGAGGTCAACTCAACAATGGAGACACGACCAGATAGTAGTTCTCTAATGTTGATATGTTCTTCACCGGAGATGCTGACTAAACATCAGGTGATGAGCGTTGGGTCATCGGAGGTCAACTCAACACTGGAGACACCACCAGATCGTGGTCCTCTGATGTTGATGTGTTCTTCAACTGAGACGCTGATGAAACCTCAGGTGATGAGCGATGGGTCATCGGAGATCAACTCAACACTAGAGATACCACCAGCTCGTGAAACAGCCAAAGAGACTGAAGGAAAATGCCGGACAGAGCTTTGCGAAGGACTGGAGAGGGGCAGCTGTGGTGTGATCGGTTTATTATGCTTTTGGGGAAGGAACATTGGATTTGCATTAAATTATTTCGATTCCTGTCCAATTTTAACCAAACTGACGAATCCGGAACGTAAATCTTCCCCTTTTTTTAATATCCCTATCTACTTTGAAATAGTGGTGCAAAAGAAAAAGTCAGATACTTCTCTAGGGTTACAAAAATGATACTCTGTGTTTTTGTAGGTTCTGGGGGGCTTCAGAAGGTCCTTATTATACATAACCTCTAATGGTCAGCACTTGGCGTTACCCAATATTTTCTAACTCTTATCTCTTGACACAGCTTCCCTGAAGCAGGTGGATGCCGGTGGAAATCAGTACCTTGGTGGTGTGGACGCCCAGAACAACATCTGGTGCTTGATGCAGAATTGTACCGTCTCGAAGTCTTCAATCGTGAAGTTCAACACTATCGATGGCTCTCTGAAATATTACAGCTGTGGACCGTATGGCTGCTGGGGAGTCAACAGTGCTAATAACGTCTTTTACCGTGAATTTGTGACCCCCGATTCGTGCCAAGGAGTTAAATGGCAGCCGGTGGCGGGCAGCCTGAGCATGCTGGAGGTCGGCCCCGATGGCTCCGTCTTTGGTGTCAACTCAGCTGGAGTTATATTCAAGAGGTGAGGAAAGAATCCTGTGTAAATGAATTCAGACAATGGATGACAATGACATCCTACTTCTGGAAAAAACCTAAAAATTCTTATTTTTTTTCTTCAGGATTGGTGTCTATGATAAGGCCCCCTATGGCACAGCATGGTACCGTGTGGATGAGTGCGCCCTAGTGAAACATGTCACTTTCGATGCCGGATTTCTTTGGGCTCTGTCTCAAAATGGAGATATTTATAAATGCGCTGAACAGAACTAGTCTCTGGGGTTTTTTTTTTACATTTTTTTTTATTTTTAGGGAGCATGCATTGTTTCTGTTAGGGTCAGGAGGAGTGAAGTGAACAATAAAGGTTTTTTAAGTAACTATTTGTGCCTTTTTTTTGTTCTTGAAATATAAAAGTATTATTAAAATCGCTTGCTTTGTTCAACAAACAGCGCCACTCTCATTTGTGGGCTGCGTCTGGTATTGCAGCTCAGCTCCATTCATTTCAGTTGGGATGAGCTTCAATGAAAAAAAAAAATAAACTTTTTTCATCCCTTCAAGTAAACACCAGAATCTCTGAAGCAGGAGCAATACTAGAGTTCCGTAGCTTTCGGTGCAAAATGTGGACATAGCCCCCCTCTCACATATTGGTCACATGTATGGGCCCTTGTAGCTTTTGAAATCCTATAAAGATATACAAACTGCCCACCATTCTGGTATATATGTCCTACATCCTGGTAAATATGTCTCCCATCTTATGCCACATCCTGGTATATATGCCCCCATCTAGGCTCCATCCTGGGATATATGTCCCTCATCCTGGTATATCTGTCCCCATTCTGGTATATAGGTCCTGATCCTGGGCCTCTTCCTGGTAAATGTCACCCATCCTGTTATATATGCCCCTTATCTTGGTAAATATGTCCCAACCCTGGTATATATGTCCCCCATGCTGGTAAATATGTCCTCCATCTTAGGCCCCATCCTGGCCTGGTATATATGTCTCCCATCCTGGTATATCTGTACCCATTCTGGTATATAGGTCCTTATCCTGGGCCCGTTCCTGGTAAATATGTCACCCATCATGGTATATATGCCCCCAATCTTGGTAAATATGACCGTATTCTAGTAAATATGTCCCCCATGCTGGTAAATATGTCCCCCATCTTCGGTCCCATCCTGGTATATATGTTCCTCATTCTGGGTCCAATCCTGGTATATATGTCTGCATCCTAGGCCCTATCCTGGTATATCTGCCCCATCCTGGTAAATATGTCGCCCATTCTGGTATATCTGTCCCAATCCTAGTATATATATCTCAATCCTAGGCACCATCCCAGTATATATGTACCCATCCTGGTATATATACCCCCATCCCAATATATATGCCCTTTATCATAGTAAATATGTCCCCCATCCTGGTATGCATGTTTCCATCCTGGTAAATATGTCCTATATCCTGGTAAATATGTCCCACATCCTATGCCCCATCCTGGTAAATATGTTGCCCCTTCTGGTATATCTGTCCCGATCCTAGTATATATATCTCAATCCTAGGCACCATCCCAGTATATATGTACCCATCCTGGTATATATACCCCCATCCTAATATATATGCCCTTTATCATAGTAAATATGTCCCCCATCCTGGTATGCATGTTTCCATCCTGGTAAATATGTCCCACATCCTGGTAAATATGTCCCTCATCCTATGCCCCATCCTGGTATATATGTCACCATACTGGTATATATGTCCCCATCCTAGAATATATGTCCCCTTCCTGGTATATATATTTCTCCGTTCTGTCTCTTAACGCAAGAAAAAAACCCTCATTCTCACCTTACCAGCCAGCGTTCAGTTGCCGACAGCTGACCTCAGGGTCTAGTAGCACCTCCCTCTCTCAGCAATCAAAGGTATATTGGGGGCTTAAGGGTCCATTCCTTGACCATTATCATGTCCTCTGGTTGGATGTCATCAATGGGGCTTTCTCTAGCTTCCTCCATCCAGACGGTTTTGACGTCAGGGCACATTATGGCGGGATCTATGTGTCGCCTGTGTTTTTTGCAGCAGAGTTTTAAACAGGCGCCTATAGGGGCCATATATCCCTTATCTCCATGAGAGTACAGGGGTGTTATAAGTCAGTGACGCTGGGGGTCCCATTGTTAAATGATGCCCAGTAACAAATTTTAGTCATTCTTTTGCTTTTTTTCTTTTTTTTCTTTGGACTGTTGACTTTTTGTGTTTTTTTTATGCTGTTTGTACTGTTCATTTTTCTTATTGAGTGGACCCACCTGTAAGATACACACGATCTGCGATAGAAGGCGAAGGGATTTGGGCAGACTAATCTTATTGACATAAGTAGAATTGCGGTGAAGGGTGTGAAGTAGAAAAGTACAACTAAGTTGAGGATTTGCAAAGCTCTAATTTGATCCTTCCTGAGATAAAAACCAAACAGGTACGAAAGCTCTTGTTATGCTCACGTGGCGAGCACAGGTCCACTGTACCGACAGTACCGTTCACATGCCTGGGGGAGAAAACTGGACCGGTCGCCGAGTCTTGACTACTGCCACCGGCTAGTAAGCAGCCGGCAGAGGGCCACCCCAGGCATGGTTGCAGCAGACTTGAGATGTACTGAAACACAGATACAGCAGCAGAATATAGCACAATGACAGCAGCAGCAACACAATAGGACCTGAGAACTAGCAACATTAGGAACTTGTTGGCCAGGCACCTCCCTTAAGAGGAAGGTGCCTTAAACCTCATAGCTGACCTGAGATGCACTTCTTGGTCAGGGTGCACTAACCCTTTAAGAAAAGGGGTGTGTCCACGCATGCACCCTACGGGCAGTCCCTGGAGGCCTGTGTGGTGTGTGCAGGCTCTGGAAAAAAGCAGTATGGACCGGGGACGGGGCAACCACCGCAGGTTAGAGAGACAGGGAGGGGGGCAGGACAGAGCAGAGATGCCGGTATGGGCGTTACAGCTCTATACATATACAATATTTGTCAGTTACTCTAAAAAAACCCAGCTAAAATATGTCTTGTTCAAGTCAAGATGGAATACCAAGGAGAGATCAGATTACAGCTGCCTATTGAAGTCTATGGAGAGGGAGAACAGTAGAATGAGAGGGATAGGTGCAGACACACAGACTGAACTGATGTTTTATAGTAATTTTTTTTATCTATCTCCAGAACTGGATTCACAGCTACACTGCTCAGTAGTAATGATGTATAATGTCGTCCGTGCTGCTGCTTTCTGCATTCACAGCTACACTGCTCAGTACTGCTGTATAATGTCCTCCATGCTGCTGCTTTCTGCATTCACAGCTACACTGCTCAGTACTGCTGTGTAATGTCCTCCATGCTGCTGCTTTCTACATTCACAGCTACACTGCTCAGTACTGCTGTATAATGTCCTCCATGCTGCTGCTTTCTGCATTCACAGCTACACTGCTCAGTACTGCTGTATAATGTCCTCCATGCTGCTGCTTTCTGCATTCACAGCTACACTGCTCAGTACTGCTGTGCAATGTCCTCCATGCTGCTGCTTTCTGCATTCACAGCTATACTGCTCAGTACTGCTGTGTAATGTCCTCCATGCTGCTGCTATATCGATTCACAGCTACACTGCTCAGTACTGCTGTATAATGTCCTCCATGTTGCTGTTTTCTGCATTCACAGCTACACTGCTCTGTACTGCTGTATAATGTCCTCCATGCTGCTGTTTTCTGCATTCACAGCTACACTGCTCTGTACTGCTGTATAATGTCCTCCATGCTGCTGTTTTCTGCATTCACAGCTACACTGCTCTGTACTGCTGTATAATGTCCTCCATACTGCTGTTTTCTGCATTCACAGCTACACTGCTCTGTACTGCTGTATAATGTTCTCCATGCTGCTGCTATCTGGATTCACAGCTACACTGCTCAGTACTGCTGTATAATGTCCTCCATGCTGCTGCTTTCTGCATTCCCAGCTACACTGCTCAGTGCTGCTCTATAATGTCCTCCATGCTGCTGTTTTCTGCATTCAAAGCTACACTGCTCTGTCCTGCTGTATAATGTCCTACATGCTGCTGCTGCACACAAGGTACATAGAGACAGGGGAGGAGGAATCGCTCATGTCTGGGTGTGCTGTGTATGAGAGACATCATAGCAGCTCCACATGGCATAGCACAGCCAATCAGGAGAGACTTTCATAGCCAGTATAAAAGCCGAGGCAGGGAATGCAGCTGCCCCTTTGTGGTGAATCAGGATAGTGAAAGGACGTCAAAGATCACGGGAATGGGGGCGTGCCAGTGACAATTTGGCTCCCCTTTTTAAACTCCACTCCTCACACTTTTTAATTACCGTCCCCCGACGAAGTATTGGACGAAACACGTGTTGGGACGTCGGTCCCCACGTGCCTCAGGATCCGGGACTGTCTGCCTTACGGGTAAGCCTCCTTGCCTCATAGTTAGTCGGTTGAGCCACACAGCCTGGGCACCCCTGTTTGTTTTGTCATTTGGGGTTATAGCCCTGCTGTGTGGCATACCCCGGCCTTCATGTCAGGTTCCCATACACAGGCCTTAGTTATACGGATGTATGACCTAACATAAGGCTATTGTCTATGTTTTTGGGTTATTGACTAGTGGCACTTTGGATTATTTGGTTCCTATATGGGCCTTCTATGGATAGTTGGCTGCTACTCATATTAGATTGTTTGGCAGGTCCTGCTTCTATTAAATTGACTTCCTGGGTCACGTGGGGCTCTCCCCTCTTCTTTCACTACCCATTCCGGTTCTCTTTGATTATTGCTCTGTAATTTTGTAATACCCTGTGCACTATTACTAATAAAATGTTTTATACATTTGCATCATGATGTCTATGGGGTGTTTTCAATTATTGGTGAATTTAAAGACTCTTGTGTCTTGTGTTTTAAATGCATTTTTGAGTTGTTGCCTATAACCTTTGGATCTCAATGTTATATTTTACAATCAGGAATGTAGAAAACAAAAAGCAAAGGTGCAGAATCTGCTCGAAAAAATTAAAAAAGTGGTTGATCTTGCTCATCTGGAATAGTTGAGGGCAAAAGCTGCAGTTTCTGGTCTGGACCCTTCTTGGCGCATCAGCAGAAATGGGGATCAGTGCGAATATTTACTTTTATTTTTAAACTTTATGTAACAGTTTCAAAGAAAAAAAAAAGTTTGGGGTTTAAAGGTCAAAAGAGAATAATAATAATAATAATAATAAAAAATTGTCAGCACGGACCGGTAGTGCTGGTGCAGCAGAGAGATCCAGATGGTGCAATGGAAGCTGAGGGAACAGAAGGGCCTCAGACGGAGCGCTCTGAAAACATGGGATCTGAGGAGGCAGAGAAGAGGAAACAGCAGCAGGTATAACAGAGATTTAGACCAAAAAATATCAGAAAATACTAGTCAATTAAGGGCCAAACTAAGGTACACAGAACCCTCTGTGGCAGGACTGGTCAGTGGAGTAGCGGATTTAACCCAGTGATAAAGCAGAGCTGAGTTTGTCATGGAGTCCAATCCATAAATGATAGTGGTACAGCAGAGCTGAGTATGTCATGGAGTCCAATTCAGAGATGACAGAGGTACCGCAGAGCTGAGTTTGTAATGGAGTCCAATTCATAGACAACAGTGTTACAACAGAGCTGAGTTTGTCATGGAGTCCAATTCAGAGATGACAGAAGTACAGCAGAGCTGAGTTTGTAATGGAGTCCAATTCATAGACAACAGTGTTACAACAGAGCTGAGTTTGTCATAGAGTCCAGTTCAGAGATGACAGAAGTACAGCAGAGCTGAGTATGTCATGGAGTCCAATCCATAAATGATAGTGGTACAGCAGAGCTGAGTATGTCATGGAGTCCAATTCAGAGATGACAGAGGTACCGCAGAGCTGAGTTTGTAATGGAGTCCAATTCATAGACAACAGTGTTACAACAGAGCTGAGTTTGTCATGGAGTCCAATTCAGAGATGACAGAAGTACAGCAGAGCTGAGTTTGTAATGGAGTCCAATTCATAGACAACAGTGTTACAACAGAGCTGAGTTTGTCATAGAGTCCAGTTCAGAGATGACAGAAGTACAGCAGAGCTGAGTATGTCATGGAGTCCAATTCAGAGATAACAGAGATACGGCAGAGCTGAGTTTGTCATGGAGTACGATTCAGAGATAATAGTGGTACAATACAGTTGAATTTGTTATGGAATCAAATTTAGAGATGACAGAGGTACAGCAGAGCTAAATTTGTCACAGAGTCCAATTCAGAGATAACAGTGCTACAGCCAAGCTGATTTTGTCAATAAAACGAATTCAGAGATATAAGTACAACAGAGCTGAATTTGTCATGGAACCCAAATCAGAAACAACAGTGGTAAAACAGAGCTGAGTTTGTTACATAATCAAATTCAAATCTGACAAAGGTACAACAGAGCTGAGTTTGTCATGGAGTCCAATTCATAGATAACAGAAGTACAACAGAGCTAAGTTTATTATAGTCGAAATTCAGAGATGACAGAGGTAAAACAGAGCTAATTTTGTCACAGAGTTCAATTCAGAGCTTTCAGAGCTATAGCATTGTTCACACAGCAATATAACAGAGCTAAGTTTCCTAGAGAGTCTAGTATAGCAGGCTGGTCATCAGTAGGTTTGTCTTAAGGTCTTGTATAGGAGTGTTGACCAGCACAACCTATGTCCGCTACATCTCAGGGTCCTATTATGACCCAGTATACTGCGACTGTGATGAGCAAATTGCTAAATGTCCATGTGGGATTTTACACGACTTGCTTGTGTGGCGCCCCTGAGGCTCAGGTCGCCACATGGTACTGCACCCCACTCAGGGTGTGGTGCTGATCATGGATCCAAAAGGAGGTCGGTGCCGGTTTCATCATCCACAACCACATATACACAAGGGTTGCCCCTTCCCCACTGGGGACTGGGCTAGGGTCGGGTTTACTACCAATCTACTAGTTTAGGACCTGGGAGGGGGAGGAGCGGCCACCAGGGGGAGTTAGGCGTCACACACGCAGTTCAGGGAGTTCTCCAGCAGGAGGGACAGTGAGCAGACGTCTTTCCCGGTAGCTCATGTGGGACATAGGAGTTTAATGGTCGCTGAGGAGGATACCGTGTCAGTTCCCCAGCGCTGTTCAAGGTGCAGCACCCTAGGGTGGTGTAATTCCATGTTGCATCACCAAATTCTGCCGGACGTAGAGGTTCCATGCTTCTTCGACCCCCCAAGTTTCCAGAGCCAGGTGGCATATAGGACTCCTGGGCCTAGATCACGGTCAGACTCAAGGGGATCCTCGCTACTGGCAAAGGGAACAGTACTCTACCTAGTACGGAAGGGAATCCAAGTGCTTCAAGCCACAGGGACCCACACTAAAAAGCGCAGCGAGGAAGGGCCCACAGACTACCGGACCGGTTCTGACCTCCCGCGAATTCGGGATCAACCTGAGCCCAACATAGCAGTGACCAGTGTGACCGTTGTGAGTAAACTACACCCTGAACCCGCAGAGACTGTGTTGGCTCGTCCTTACCGGCGCCGCCACCCAGCGCTTACTACCCTCATCATCCACCTGAGGCCCGCTCCGCCTGTGGGGAGCAATACCATCCCGGCTGCCTTAATACCTGCCCCGGAGAGGAACCCGACAGCGGCGGATACTCCTGGCCGCACTCCACAGGTGGCGTCACGACAAACTCTCCCAAATCCCTCGCTTCCCCACCATTTACTGTACGCCTCGGGGCAACGGAACCGAGCAAGGCCACCCCGTGACATCACCTGACCTGACCCGAAACGACTCGGCAACGAGTAGGTTAACCACCTGCTCCATGGGGCGCTACACTTGTACTTGCGGTCCCCTATTCTCTTATATATTGCGTTGGGACACTTATTGTGGCTAATGTCGCTGAGTAATTAAGAAACCTCAATACATCTGACCGTCCTGAACCTCACAGCGGGGTCCTTGTAATATTAGAACCTTTTTCTTGTAAGAAGGAGGTGGATTCTTCTTCTTCCCGACAATAAATACGGTATAAGATTACCTGGAAGGTTTTATATTAATCCAATATAAACATTTACTCCCCAGGGTGTTTCCCATTCATCACTGCGGAAATCAATAAACGTCTCCAGACTAATGATTTTGGCCATAAAACCGTGCACAAAAGCCTCTGTGTGCTCTGTATGGATACATCACCCCCCCCCCCCGACGCAGGTTTCATAATATGGGGTGATTTTTGGGGTCGGATTTGTACATTAGTGTGTGCACTGTGTTGCGCCTCTGCTTTGTCCGGGCAATTCATTACTAAGGAGTCAGGACTGGATTGGCACAAGTGTCCCCGATTCCTCGTGGTTGGAAAAGGTGCCGACTTCAGCGCCGACCATGGAAAGACTGATCTATTATCTGCAGGTCTACAGCGCCGAAATATGTACACAGTTTACAAGGGCAAAGGGAAATCTTTACAGGGTAATTACCAGGGAGGGAAGAGTGACATCTTATACGTCACTGTCATCGACCTCTGACACTGTTAGACTTGAGCTGTCTATTGCGACAGTGTCAGTGCTCTGGAGGCCGGATACCACTCATCACTAGTTACCAGTACTGAGCACCCGAGCATGGTAGTGCCCACTCATCACTAGTTACCAGTACTGAGCACCTGAGCATGGTAGTGCCCGCTCATCAGTAGTTACCAGTACAGAGCACCCGAGCATAGTAGTGCCCACTCATCACTAGTTACTAGTACTGAGCACCCGAGCATGGTAGTGCCCGCTCATCACTAGTTACCAGTACTGAGCACCCGAGCATGGTAGTGCCCGCTCATCACTAGTTACCAGTACTGAGCACCCGAGCATGGTAGTGCCCGCTCATCACTAGTTACGAGTACTGAGCACCTGAGCATGGTAGTGCCCGCTCATCACTAGTTACGAGTACTGAGCACCTGAGCATGGTAGTGCCCGCTCATCACTAGTTACGAGTACTGAGCACCTGAGCATGGTAGTGCCCGCTCATCACTAGTTACCAGTACTGAGCACCCGAGCATGGTAGTGCCCGCTCATCACTAGTTACGAGTACTGAGCATCTGAGCATGGTAGTGCCCGCTCATCACTAGTTACGAGTACAGAGCACCCGAGCATAGTAGTGCCCGCTCATCACTAGTTACTAGTACTGAGCACCCGAGCATGGTAGTGCCCGCTCATCACTAGTTATGAGTACTGAGCACCCGAGCATGGTAGTGCCCGCTCATCACTAGTTACGAGTACTGAGCACCCGAGCATGGTAGTGCCCGCTCATCACTAGTTACGAGTACTGAGCACCCAAGCATGGTAGTGCCTGCTCATCACTAGTTCCCAGTACTGAGCACCCGAGCATGGTAGTGCCCGCTCATCACTAGTTACCAGTACTGAGCACCCGAGTATGGTAGTGCCCGCTCATCACTAGTTACCAGTACTGAGCACCCGAGCATGGTAGTGCCCGCTCATCACTAGTTACCAGTACTGAGCACCTGAGCATGGTAGTGCCCGCTCATCACTAGTTACGAGTACTGAGCACCCAAGCATGGTAGTGCCCGCTCATCACTAGTTCCCAGTACTGAGCACCCGAGCATGGTAGTGCCCGCTCATCACTAGTTACCAGTACTGAGCACCCGAGCATGGTAGTGCCCGCTCATCACTAGTTACCAGTACTGAGCAACCGAGCATGGTAGTGCCCGCTCATCACTAGTTACGAGTACTGAGCACCCGAGCATGGTAGTGCCCGCTCATCACTAGTTACCAGTACTGAGCACCCGAGCATGGTAGTGCCCGCTCATCACTAGTTACCAGTACTGAGCACCCGAGCATGGTAGTGCCCGCTCATCACTAGTTACGAGTACTGAGCACCTGAGCATGGTAGTGCCCGCTCATCACTAGTTACCAGTACTGAGCACTCGAGCATGGTAGTGCCCGCTCATCACTAGTTACGAGTACTGAGCACCCGAGCATGGTAGTGCCCGCTCATCATTAGTTACGAGTACTGAGCACCCGAGCATGGTAGTGCCTGCTCATCACTAGTTACGAGTACTGAGCACCCGAGCATGGTAGTGCCCGCTCATCACTAGTTACGAGTACTGAGCACCCGAGCATGGTAGTGCCCGCTCATCACTAGTTACGAGTACTAAGCACCCGAGCATTGTAGTGCCCGCTCATCACTAGTTACGAGTACTGAGCACCCGAGCATGGTAGTGCCCGCTCATCACTAGTTACGAGTACTGAGCACCCGAGCATGGTAGTGCCCGCTCATCACTAGTTACAAGTACCGAGCACCCGAGCATGGTAGTGCCCGCTCATCACTAGTTACCAGTACCGAGCACCCGAGCATGGTAATGCCCACTCATCACTAGTTACGAGTACTGAGCACCCGAGCATGGTAGTGCCCGCTCATCACTAGTTACCAGTACTGAGCAATTGAGCATGGTAGTGCCCACTCATCACTAGTTACCAGTACTGAGCAATTGAGCATGGTAGTGCCCGCTCATCACTAGTTACCAGTACTGAGCAATTGAGCATGGTAGTGCCCGCTCATCACTAGTTACGGTGTATGGTAAAATGATTGTTGTACAGAAAAAGTTATGCCTCTTGGAATATAACAAATAATTGGCCATGACTGGAAAGTATTAAGCAAATTGATGAGAAGTGGTGGGAAAGAAAAACTGAAGATTTTGGTTCTTTGGAATCCATGGTCCTTCCTGACCTTACTCCGGGTCTGGCATCGCAGGTTTGCATCAATCTTTGTGAAATCCCAAATTATTCCTCGATTGCAGATGTTACAAAGCTGATCCCGGTGTTGGAGGATCCGGATAGAGGTTGGTGCCAAGCTTTGGATTACTCTTGTTGGTTTATCTATATTGATAAAGAAGACTCACGTTTCTGGAGAAAACCACAATAACAAGGCGTGAAGTTCCTTGGAAGGGTTTGGGTTTATCTACGTTAAATATTTATTTGATGGGCGTTTCCTCTTCTCCTCTTTGTTACAGACTTAGGATTATTGAATGTTATAGGAGCCGGCGGTGCACGGCGGTGGTGCGGTGCGGCCTCTGTGTGCCGTCATGGTCGCAAGCTGCATATACGGGCTATTGTCCCCTTGGACTTGTGTGACCTGAGAATCTCCGTAGAGTTGCCGAATTTAGTTGTTTCTCTAAGTTTATGTGAAAAGTCCTTTGTGAATTGGCGCCATTTGTAAGAATCTGGACTGTGCGGCTTTTGCCAATTGTAGATGGGATATTAATTAGGCGGTTACATGCCAGATAGGAGGACCTAACACGGCAATAAGTAGAGGACAATAGAGAGACTCAGCCCCATGTGTCCCTCCCAGTCTGAGGTTGGTAGGTAGCTTCCCGGAGGACTTATGTCGCGCCCAGGGTTATGGGGTACTCGGTCCCAGGCGGTGTATGTCTGAGGAACATCACGCTGGTGGTCGTTGCCCGGTTCCATGCCCTGGGCCCTTTTTGTAAAGGAGATGTATTTATAGGGGAATTAAAGTAATGTCCACTTGTGACGCCACTTGCGGTGTTGCGGCAATAGGTATGGAGCCGCCGCTGCACAATGTCACCACTGGGGCTGGTGTTATTTGCAGTCTGGATGGTAGGCCCTCTGCAAGCAGTGCCGGGCCCCAAAGGGTAGGGGATGTGACAGGTGTTAGAAGAAGGGAGTCTACACCAAAGTTCAGTGCAACTGGTTTACTCACTGCTGGTTGGTGATAACTGGTTGCCCGAGGCCGGCTGGTTTCCCTTTCGTCCCAGTGCCAGTCTGGTTTCTCTGGTACCTTCTTATCCTGCACCTGTCTCTCGTAAATGGGTCCCCGTGGTATAGATCACTGGGGGTCCCCGTCCGGTGGTTTGTCCACTTCTGTCCGCCTGACGGTAGCGTGAACCCTGTGGGGTTGGAGTCTCTGGTCCTGTCCCCGGTTCTCCCTTTGCTACTCAGCCTTCGGATTTTTAAGGTCAGCAAAGTCCTTAATGGTCCCCTCGCTGTGCAGGTGATAACAGGTCTGCTTGAAGCTCTTTCCTGTCCAAGGGTCCTGTACCCCGTCGGTGCGTAGTTCCGAGAGTACTCCACTATACTCCACCAGCAACCACTCTCCTGGGTCCCAGGTCACCGTTAACCCGAGTCAGGATGTCCCTTCGCTTCCACCTTCGCTCCTCTTCTGCTACAGTCTCACACTGTTCTGACTGCTCTGTCCTCACACTTCCTCTGTCACAGCTCGACTTCCTAATGGGGGAATATTGCGGAAAACTGGGATTACCTGGGTTTTTGGTGTTACCGGCACTGGATCGCCGGGTCCCTGAAGAGGTAGGCACTGCAACTGCATCCTTGTGAGGGATGCAGTACCTTCCAGTTTCCTGATGGCTACACTTACAGCAGCATTGAAGGATGGGAAAGACCCATCATCTTTTCTAGGTGCATCCTGGGTGTCTGCTGTCCAATCGATACCTCTTAATCAATGGATCTTGTAAATAACTCCTAAAAATACTTTTAAGTTGAGCAACAATCAGTTCATGTGCAACTATTACCGTAAGTGTATTGTACCACCCTGTGCAAACTGCAACCAGCAAGTGTACTGTACCAATGTGTGAATTGCAACCATCAAGTGTACTATGCCATCCTGTGCAATCTGTAACCATCAAGTGTACAGTACCACCCTGTGCAAACTACAACCATCAAGTGTACTGTACCACCCTGTGCAAACTACAACCATCAAGTGTACTGTACCACCCTGTGCAAACTACAACCATCAAGTGTACTGTACCACCCTGTGCAATCTGTAACCATCAAGTGTACAGTACCACCCTGTGCAAACTACAACCATCAAGTGTACTGTACCACCCTGTCAAGCTGCAACCATCAAGTGTACTGTACCACCCTGTGCAAACTACAACCATCAAGTGTACAATACCTTGCAACCATCAAGTGTACTGTACCACCCTGGTAAACTGCAACCATCAAGTGTACTGTACCACCCTGTGCAAACTGAAACCATCAAGTGTACTATACCACCCTGTCAAACTGCACCCATCAAGTGTACTGTACCACCCTGGTAAACTGCAACCATCAAGTGTACTGTACCACCCTGTCAAACTGCAACCATCAAGTGTACTATACCACCCTGTCAAACTGCACCCATCAAGTGTACTGTACCACCCTGTCAAACTGCAACCATCAAGTGTACTATACCACCTTGTTAAACTGCAACCATCAAGTGTACTGTACCACCCTGTCAAACTGCACCCATCAAGTGTACTGTACGACCCTGTCAAACTGCAACCATCAAGTGTACTATACCACCTTGTTAAACTGCAACCATCAAGTGTACTGTACCACCCTGGTAAACTGCAACCATCAAGTGTACTATACCACCTTGTTAAACTGCAACCATCAAGTGTACTGTACCACCCTGTCAAACTGCACCCATCAAGTGTACTGTACCACCCTGGTAAACTGCAACCATCAAGTGTACTGTACCACCCTGTCAAACTGCAACCATCAAGTGTACTGTACCACCCTGGTAAACTGCAACCATCAAGTGTACTGTACCACCCTGTCAAACTGCACCCATCAAGTGTACTGTACCACCCTGTCAAACTGCACCCATCAAGTGTACTGTACCACCCTGGTAAACTGCACCCATCAAGTGTACAGTACCACCCTGGTAAACTGCAACCATCAAGTGTACTGTACCACCCTGGTAAACTGCACCCATCAAGTGTACTGTACTGTCGCGGGTGGAGAGGGGTTTCTGGGGAACACCGCTCGCCTGGGGGAATCTCTGGCGCTCGGGTCCGGTGCTTCTGCTCCTTGGTGGCTCAAGCACGGGGCCGGACCCGGGGCTCGAGCAGCGCCTCCTCGCCCATGAGTGAAGGGGGGGGGAATGTTTGGTGGTGGGAAGTCGGTTGTGACGCCACCCATGGGGTTGTGGTGATGGTGGGCACCACCGCTGCTGGTGACGGGGGTTCCCGGGAGCGATGGCGGGGAGCAGCTGAGGTGTTGGCCCCTCTGTGGGTAGGGGCTGTTGGTCCCGGGGCCCCGGTTGGGGGAGAGGAAAGGGTTTGGTTGGATGATGTTGGTGGGTAGGGGCTAGGTGCAGGAGCCGATGCGGGGAGGCAGCGCGGCAGCAATACGGTGCAGCACTGTGCCGGATGGCACTGATGTACTCACTCAGGTAGTCAATAACAGAGTGTCTGGTAAACCAAACGGCTGGATGGACGGGGCCCGCAGTCAGCTGCGGCGTCTTCACTCTTCCCCGGACAGGTTGATGGTGGCTGCCTTTCCCTGCACCTGTGTGTAAGTGTTTGACCCCTATGGATTCCCACGGGTGGTCCGCTCCCCGGCTTGTACGTGTCGGGAGAGCCCGTTTTGCCCGCAGGCGCTGGCTCTTGGATCTCTGGCCGTTGGCGGTGGCTCTTATCCAGACGGGTTGGGCTGTTGCCTTCTGACGGGACTTGGTTGGGAATGAACCCTTGAGGTCCAGACCACAATCAGAGAATTTGACCATTACGGCGACTTCCGAGCCTAGTCGGGGTCTGAATACCCTGTCTTGGTGCTTAGCTTCAATCTGCTCCCTGGTTCGGTACCGGCGGGCCACCACCCGACCCCGGTCCTACAGTTCCGCAGGCGTCCACTAACACCTGCAGATGGCCACCATCGTCTGCCGACCTTGCTTTCGGTGCCTGGGCTCCAACCCAGACGCACACAGTCTCTGCTTCCACTCCACTCTCAACTCCACTCTCCACTTGACCCTTTAACTTGACTGTCTGCTTTTCCCGCCTCCAGGCCTATGAACTCCTCGGTGGGTGGGGCCAACCGCCTGGCTCCGCCCCACCTGGTTTGGACATCAGACCCTGGAGGGGGCAACAAGGGTTTTGTTTGACGGGTGTTTCCTACCAGGGAAGGGGGTGTGTGTATGTGATGTTATTCGTCACAGTACCACCCTGTTAAACTGCAACCATCAAGTGCACTGTATCACCCTGTTAAACTGCAACCATCATCTCTGTAAATAATTGATCTTAGCTTTCTAGGCTTCTGTGGTATTTACCCAGGGCCGGATTATAGGAAGGGCAGGCGGGGCTGCCGCCCAGGGGCCCCCACCACAAGAGCCTCCAAGGGGGCCCCCACCACCATCTGTCTTCGGCTTCCTGTGTTGGCGGCCCCCATGATTGAAGCTGGCTTTATCATCTACATGTTAGTAGTGCAGTTGCACAGAGTGCCGTCCGCCAGGCTCCAGAGGAGGGCGGTGCAGGGAGACAGATGTCATTTTGATTTGCAGCTCCCTCACTGCGTGTTTCCTCTCTGCTGCGGCTGTTATCTGCCCGAGAGGATTGTGGGGGCGGGAAATTCATCGTCTCTGATGTGTCACCGACCATTCTGCTGCTGTGGATGCAGCTAGAGCCTGCACCGTCCATGAGAGATGCAGGCTGAGATAGAAGGACGCGCGGGATGTCAGCTGTGAGAGTAAGGTCACTCAGCAGGGCAGGGGGAGGGGGGTGTAGAGGGGGCGACAGTGCTCTCCAAGTAACTCCAAAACAGAGCAATCAGTAAGGGGGAATAACTGTATATAGCTGCACATGAAAGGTGGAGACAGGGACATTTTATTGCAAGGGGTGTATATTTTGTTCCTGGAGTTGGGGGGGGGTCATTTTACTGCAAGAGGTGAAGTGTGTATGAACGACCTACATAGGAGCTACATTGCAGTATAGTCCCTGACACCCATCATTGTTTAAACCTACCTACACCTCCTTAATTACACTATTCCCTTTTCATATAATCAGAATTTAAGCCCCTTCCCTAGATTATAATCATATAATAATGCCCCTTCCCTAGATTATAATCATATAATAATGCCCCCTCCCCCAATGGAGTATAATTATACAATAACACCCTCCCCATACTAATATATAATCATAGCATAACGCCCCCCACGTAGATTATAATCATATAATAATGCCCCCTCCCCCACTGGAGTATAATTACATACCCCCCTTGCAGTAAAATGATGCCCCCCCCCGGAGTTTAATGTGTTCTTTCCGTGTACATGTGCCAGACGTATTGCTGAGTGCCATTCACTGACAGCTATCAGTTTTGTTATTCATATTGACTTCATAAAATTTTTTCATAGTATTATAGTACTCAAAATTTAACTCCTTCACCCCGATTTTCCGTTTTTTTTTTTTTTTGCTCCCCTTCTTCTGAGAGCCGTAACTTTTTTTATTTTTCCATCAATCTTGCCATATGAGGGCTTATTTTTTGCGTGACAAATTGTACTTTTGAGTGAAATCATCAGTTTTACCATATAATGTACTAGGAAACAGGGAAAAAAAAATCCAAGTGCGATAAAATTGCAAAAAATTGTTTTTGGGTTATTTTATTCACCATGTTCACTATATTGTAAAACTACCATGTCAGTGTGATGCCGAGTTCATAGACACCAAACAGGTATACTCTTACTTTTATCTAAGGGGTTAAAAAATATTCAGAAGTTTGTTAAAAAAAAAAGAATTGTGCTTTTGGTGCCATTTTTGGAAACCCGTAGCGTTGTAATTTTTTGGGATGTGAGGCCCAGTGACTGCTAATATTTTTGCGGCTTGAGCTGGTGTTTTCAATTATACAATTTTTATGAAGTTGCTACTTTTTGATCGCCCGTTATTGGATCTTTTTAAAAATTTTGTGGCTACTCAAAAACGTAATTTTGTCATTTGGATTTTTTTCTCGCTACACCATTTACCGATCTGATTAATTGATTTTATATTTTTATTGATCGGGCATTTCTGAACTCTGAGATATCAAATATGTGTATATTTTTTTAACTGTTTTATTTTCAGTGGGGCGGATGAGGCGTGATTTGAACTTTTTATTTATTTTTTTACATTTTGTATTTATTTTACTAGTCCCCTTGAGACCTATAAGGATCAGCAGTCTGATCGCTTGTGCATCCCTGTTGATCAGAGCTGTACAGCTCTGATTAGCAGAAATACAGCATTCCTGTGTGAGTCGGCGCTCTATCGACTGTGACAGAAAATATGTCATGATAGCAACAGGGGTCATTACATGGCCTGCCGCTACCATAGCAACCATCGACTTCCCGTGATCGTGTCAAGGGGCCACCGATGGCGGCAGGGAACAGTGCGATCCTCGATCTTTCTGTGTATAAGTGACGGCTGTGAGTGATCCTGGACTGTATCTGTATTGTACTGTTTGTATAAGTGACAGCTGTGAGTGATCCTGGACTGTATCTGTATTGTACTGTGTGTATAAGTGACGGCTGTGAGTGATCCTGGACTGTATCTGTATTGTACTGTGTGTATAAGTGACGGCTGTGAGTGATCCTGGACTGTATCTGTATTGTACTGTGTGTATAAGTGACGGCTGTGAGTGATCCTGGACTGTATCTGTATTGTACTGTGTGTATAAGTGACAGCTGTGAGTGATCCTGGACTGTATCTGTATTGTACTGTGTGTATAAGTGACAGCTGTGAGTGATCCTGGACTGTATCTGTATTGTGCTGTGTGTATAAGTGACAGCTGTGAGTGATCCTGGACTGTATCTGTATTGTACTGTGTGTATAAGTGACAGCTGTGAGTGATCCTGGACTGTATCTGAATTGTACTGTGTGTATAAGTGACAGCTGTGAGTGATCCTGGACTGTATCTGTATTGTACTGTGTGTATAAGTGACAGCTGTGAGTGATCCTGGACTGTATCTGTATTGTACTGTGTGTATAAGTGACAGCTGTGAGTGATCCTGGACTGTATCTGTATTGTGCTGTGTGTATAAGTGACAGCTGTGAGTGATCCTGGACTGTATCTGTATTGCACTGTGTGTATAAGTGACGGCTGTGAGTGATCCTGGACTGTATCTGTATTGTGCTGTGTGTATAAGTGACAGCTGTGAGTGATCCTGGACTGTATCTGTATTGCACTGTGTGTATAAGTGACGGCTGTGAGTGATCCTGGACTGTATCTGTATTGCACTGTGTGTATAAGTGACAGCTGTGAGTGATCCTGGACTGTATCTGTATTGTAGTACTGGAAATCTGAATGTGGCAGAACAGGATAAGACACAAGCTCATTGGATTTATATCTAAATGCTACAGTTCGCGCTCTACTGTTATGGCTAAAAATGTTAACGTTATGGGGCCCCCACCAGATTTTCTGCCCAGGGGCCCCCACCAACCTTAATCCGGCCCTGTATTTACCCACCTGAGGATTTGGGTAGGGCGGGGGGGGGGGGGGGGGTGCGAGGAGCGGGGGAGTGTTTAGTTTCTGTATGTTTACATTGTATAGAATATTTGCGGTTTGATGTCCTTCCTGGTGTACAGGTGACTCGGGGAGGAGTTCAGGAGGCTCATAAATGGTGCAGAACGTGTTCCTCATCACACAAGCCGGCACCATGCACCTAATCCTCGGTCTATTGCTGCTGTGCTCCGGAGCCGCCGCTGCAGGTAACGTCCGTCCATAGGTGACAGTCACACATTGTGCAGTATTATTTATTGCATTGATCTTCTCCTTTTGCCTATACCATTTCTTCCATCCTCAGGGCTGCAGTGCACGGACGTCCCTGGGAACCTGAAGCAGGTGGACGCCGGCGACGGTCAGGTGTATGGGGTCAACTCCAATGACGATATTTACCAATGGGTGGACAACGCCTGGAAGCAGATTCCTGGAAAACTGATCCACGTGTCGGTGGGTCCAGGTGGAATCTGGGGGGTCAACAGGGGGAACGCCATCTACAAGTGGCAGGACAACACCTGGGTGGCGGTAGCAGGTAAGAAGACGTCTTATTACGCCTTGTCGATTACTATTATTGACCCACTTTCTTCTCCCAAGCAAGCTCAGATTTGGGGAGTTTTTTGCTCGGCCCCCCATTCTGCATTGTATAACAAATTGCAGCCCCTCATGGTCCAAAAGTTCTTTAGGGGCCTGTAGGGTCCAGAAAAGCTCTCTGGGATTTCACTCAAGAAATCCTGAGCTATCAGTTTTAATGTTTTGATATTATTGTAGCAGAAATCAGGCACTACAATCATCTGTACTCCAAATTAGTATGTTCTTATAATAATGCAGCTGAAGACAACCACTGCTATCATCTGTACTCCAAATTAGTATGTTCTTATAATAATGTAGCTGAAGACAACCACTGCTATCATCTGTACTCCACATTAGTATGTTTTTATAATAATGTAGCTGAAGATAATCACTGCCATCATCTGTACTCCAAATGAGCATATTCTGATATTAATGTAGCTGAAGACAATCACTGCCATCATCTGTACTCCTAATGAGTATTTTCTGATATTAATGCAACTGTAGGAAATAACTGCCATCATCTGTACTCCACATGAGTACATATTAATATCATTGTAGCTGAAGATAAACATTACTATCATCTGTACTCCAAATAAGTACATACTAATATTAATGTAAGTGAAGACAATCACTGCCATCATCTGTACTCCGAATGAGCATATTCTGATGTTAATGTAACTGTTGGAAATAACTGCCATCATCTGTACTCCACATGAGTACATATTAATATTATTGTAGCTGAAGACAAACATTACTATCATCTGTACTCCAAATAAGTACATACTAATATTAATGTAAGTGAAGACAATCACTGCCATCATCTGTACTCCAAATGGGTATATTCTGAGATTAATGTAGCTGTGAAGACAATCACTACCATCATCTGTACTCCAAATTAGTATAATCTGATAATGTAGCTGAAGACAATCACTGCTGTCATCTGTACTCCAAAAGAGTATGTTCTTAAAATAATGATGGATCAGTCTTCAGCTACATTATTACAAGAACATTATTAGGATTACAGATAATGGCAGTGATTGTCTTCAGTTACATTAGTATCAGAATGTACTCCAAATGAGTATGTTCTGATATTAATGTAGCTGAAGAAATCACTGCCATTATCTGTACTCCAAATGAGTACATTATTACATTAATGTAGCTGTAGACAATCACTGATATTCTGATATCAATGCAGCTTAAAAAGATCACTGCCATCATCTATACCCCAAATGAGTATGTTATGATATTAATGTAGCTGAAGGCAATTACTGCCATCATCTGTACTCCAAATGAGTATGTTCTTAAAATAATCAGCTACATTATTATAAGAACATACTCCTTTGGAGTACAGATGATGGCAGTGATTGTCTTCAGTAATATTAGTATCAGAATGTGCTCCAAATGAGTATGTTTTGATATTAATATAGCTAAAGACAATCACTGCCATCATCTGTACTCCAAATGAGTACGTTCTGATTTTAATGTAGCTGAAGACAATCACTGCCATCATCTGTACTCCTAATGAGTATGTTCTTATAATAATGTAGTTGAAGACAATCACTGCCATCATCTGTACTCCTAATGAGTATGTTCTTATAATAATGTAGCTGAAGACAATCACTGCCATCATCTGTACTCCTAATGAGTATGTTCTTATAATAATGTAGCTGAAGACAATCACTGCTATCATCTGTACTCCAAATTACTACATTCTGATATTAATGTAGCTGAAGACAATCACTGCCATCATCTGTACTCCAAATAATTACATTCTGATATTTAATGTAGCTGAAGACAAATAGACTGAGTTTGGAAGCCACTTTCATGCAAGTTTACAAGTAAAGATTAATCTAATAAATGATTTGCATAATTTCATAACTTTCCGTGGTGGACAAAATTATTAAAAGAACTGAAAGTTTAGTTACTCTTTAATAAAGTTTCACAAGCTGCGGCACGCACCCCTCCAAAATCCCATTTCTCTGCAGCCATTGGCAGGCACTGACATAGTTCGGGGGGGGGGGGGGGGGGTGTCACTGATTTCCATGTGGCCTCAGTCACCACTGTTCCTTACAATAATGCTGTAAATACCAATAGACCACTATAATAGATAAAATACAAAACCCAAAAAGAATGGAAGTGAGAAAATAACTAAACAAATAAATTGTATTGATTAAAAGAAAATCCTAAAATATACAAAAGAGACAATAACAGAATATGCCGGAGAGCCCCGGACGATAATAAATGTATAAAATAATGTATAATAATGTAAATAATGTATAAAATAGTCCAAAATCATAGGATAATTACCCTATTTATCCACTAGATGGCAGTAGTGTACAGCTAGCTTGGTTTAATATCATACATCAGATAAATGTAATATGCTAAAGTAGAAATACATAAATAATCAATATACGGTACATATAAATGCAAACAGATATATACCAACCGCAATACAGTGGATAGGCCAGAGCAGCAAGAAAAGGACCTTTGCGGTAACTTCTTTCAAGGGGGAGAGTGTTTAGTCTTTTACTACCCAGAAAATAGGCCCTAGCATGATTTTATAGGATTTTTGGACTATGCTTGAAATATAAGCCCCTACTCCAAAAAATAAGCCCTAGTATGATTTTAAAGGATTTTTGGAGTATGCTTGGAATATAAGCCCTACTCCTAAAAAAAAAGAAAAAAAAAAAAAAAGCCCTATGATTTTATAGGATTTTTGGAGTATGCTTGAAATATAAGCCCGACTCCAAAAAATAAGCCCTGGCATGACTTTATAGGATTTTTGGACTATGCTTGAAATTTAAGCCCTATGCCAAAAATAAGCCCTAGAATGATTTTATAGGATTTTTTGGAGTATGCGTGTAATATAAGCCCCTACTCTAAAAAAAATAAAATAAACCCTAGTAGGATTTTATAGGATTTTTGGAGTATACTTGAAATATAAGCCCTAGCATGATTTTATAGGATTTTTTGGAGTATGCATTTAATATAAGCCCTATGCCAAAAATAAGCCCTAGTATGATTTTATAGGATTTTTGGAGTATACATGAAATATAAGCCCCTACTCCCAAAAAAATAAACCCTAGTAGGATTTTATAGGATTTTGGAGTATACTTGAAATATAAGGCCTAGTCCAAAAAATAAACCCTGGCATTATTTTAGGACTATGCTTGAAATATAAGCCCTATGCCAAAAATAAGCCCTAGTGAAATTTTACAGGATTTTTGGAGTATGCTTGAAATATAAGCCCTACTCCAAAAAAAATAAGCCCTAGTAGGATTTTATAGGATTTTGCACTATGCTTGAATTATAAGACCCCTACCATTATTTTATAGGAATTTTTGGAGTATGCTTGAAACTTCAAAATCAACACAATTACTATTCAGTAATTTTCTCACTTCCATTCTTTTTGGATTTTGTTTCTTGCAATAGTGCTACATCGCCATCTAATGGTGAAAAGTTAACATTGCAAGCATACAGCCGT
This sequence comes from Anomaloglossus baeobatrachus, assembly GCF_048569485.1. Classification (NCBI taxonomy): domain Eukaryota; kingdom Metazoa; phylum Chordata; class Amphibia; order Anura; family Aromobatidae; genus Anomaloglossus; species Anomaloglossus baeobatrachus. The sequence continues at coordinate 33,352,980 of NC_134363.1, read as the reverse complement.
GCATTGAATTAAATAGATACAGAACCATAAAAAAACCAGTTAAATCGGAATATACGGCTGCAGAATTTTCTAACATTTATCTTTGGTTTTGTTTATTAAAATAGTGCTACATCGCCATCTAATGGTGAAAAGTCAACATTGCAGGCATACAGCAGTGCATTGAATTACATAGATACAGAACCATAAAAAAAGTTAAATCGGAGTATACAGCTGCAGAATTTTCTAACATTTATCTTTGGTTTTGTTTATTAAAATAGTGCTACATCGCCATCTAACGGTGAAAAGTTAACATTGCAGTAATGCAGTGGGCATTGAATTACATAGATACAGAACCATAAAAAAACAGTTAAATCGGAATATACGGCTGCAGAATTTTCTAACATTTATCTTTGGTTTTGTTTATTAAAATAGCGCTACATCGCCATCTAATGGTGAAAAGTTAACATTGCAGGCATACAGCGGTGCATTGAATTACATAGATACAGAACCATAAAAAAACCAGTTAAATCGGAGTATACGGCTGCAGAAATTTCCAACATTTATCTTTGGTTATGTTTATTAAAATAGTGCTACATCGCCATCTAATGGTGAATTGTTAACATTGCAGGCATACAGCGGTGCATTGAATTACATAGATACAGAACCATAAAAAAACAGTTAAATCGGAATATACGGCTGAACAATTTTCTAACATTTATCCTTGGTTTTATTTCCGCAGGAAGTCTGAAGCAGATAGATGCTGGTGGGGAAAAATTTGTGTCTGGAGCTAATTTATGGGATGGGATTTACTGCCTGAACCAGGTGGACACACTCTCCAGGGGTACCGTGCTGCCCTTTATCCAGATAGAAGGGGGTCTGAAATACTTCTCCTGTGGTCTTAATGGCTGCTGGGGTGTGAACGCTGCCAATAACATCTATTACCGCTATGATGTGCAACCCAACGCCTGCAAAGGAAGTCGATGGGTGCAGATAGCCGGCAGTTTGGTCATGGTGGAGGTTGCCACTGATGGTTCTGTATTCGGCGTGAACTCCAATGGAATGGTGTATAAAAGGTAAAAGCCTTACAGTCATTGCTTAAGACTCCAGTTACCAAACATTCTGCTTTAAGGGCAAATTTCTACTACAAAAATCTTACAATGTATCTAATTTTCTAACATAATTCTGGCCACCTGCAGCCACCACTAGGGGGAGCTCACTGCACATGGATTTATCTAATATATAAAGCTGAGTGTATGTATGTGTAAACAGGAGCGACGGAGGGGGGGGGGACACACGCTATAGTCATAGTCAGTGTGTTCTGCAACCCCGTGGCCCTGCTACAGGCTGATTATCCATGGTGCTAATGTCTCTGGCGCTGCTGCTGCTTCCAGGTCCTCGGTGCAGTGAATATGCATGAGCATAATGAGTGGGCCTGGAAGCAGGAGACAGCAGCGGTGATTATAGAAAATCATTTTATTTCACAAAAATGTGGTTTTCTCTGGTCCGTGTCACACTGATGTCACACGGATCACATCAGTGTGCGATTCGTGTGACACCCGTGCTGCCAGAGAAAAAAAATGACATGTCTCCGTGTGGAGCACACGTGTGTCACAGGGTCCACGAGAAAACACACACGTGTGCACAAACCCATTGATTTTAAGAGGTTAACATATGTCCGTGTCTTCAGTACATGTGAAAACGGACATCACACATGACGTGTGAAGGAGGCCTAAGACATAGAAACACACATTCAGCATTACATACGACAATGTACTTATTCGGCCACTAGATGGCACCGTCCGCACTTACAATAAATTCACATAATATACCAGCCTAAAATCTACTAAAACATCTTGGTCGGGGTCTTCAGGGGAGGAAATTCTTCACATTCTTGGTACACTGACCACCTCCTTACATGTATGTATGAGTGTGTGTGTATATGTGTGTATGTGTGTATATATGTGTGTGTATGTATGTACGTCCACTAAAGGAATATGCAGCGTCGCATTTACAATCATGACATTTTGCACAGCCGCTTCTTGTGACTCAGGGAACGTCATAGACTATGTTTTGTGTGGAAATGTAAGCATGCGCTTTACACTTATTTGCCAAAAAACCTGCTTACATTAAAGTGAATGGAGCTGGGAGCCACAGGTCATTAATAGGAGATGTGATTGGTTGCTATAGGCAACAAAGGACATTCATAGTATAAGAAGCTTCTGTGTGAGGTAATATGATATCAGTGGAGAGACGGATAGAGAGAGACAGAGCGAGAGACAGACAGACAGACAAACAGGGAGGCAGAGAAAAATCAGAGAAAGACATATAGAGAAACAGAAAGAGAGACAGAGACAGGCAGAGATCGTAGAGAGAGAAAGACAGAGAGACAGGTAGAGATGGACAGAAAGACAGGCAGAGAGGGACAGAGAGAGACAGACAGAGAGGGACAGAGACAGAAAGACAGAGACTGACAGAAAGACAGGCAGAGAGGGACAGAAAGATGGTTAGATAAACGGACAGAGAGGCAGGCAGAGAGGGAGAGAGTGAGAGACAGGCAGGGAGACAGGCAGGGAGACAGGCAGGGAGAGAGACAGGCAGGGAG